>NW_007240520.1:13007-14846 GCF_000164805.1 Carlito syrichta
CCATTCTCGCTGCCTGGGCCTCCAAAACAGCTATAATCACAGGCTTTCCATTTGATCATCATCCTGGTCTTCTTGCCTGGTCCTGAAATCTGGGCCAGAGGCTATTGTCCCACCGAGGCCTGCCCTCATCCAAGGTTTTCTGGGTTTTGCTTCGGGTTGAGGTTAGGGTTTGCTCTGGTCTCCAGCCCAGTCTCAGCTCCCAGGCTTCAGCCATCTTCCCTTCTCGGCCTCTCTGAAGTGTCAAGGAGACAGGCGTGAGTCGTCTGGCTGGCCCTCCCAACAGTTTGAGTGTCACCCCCTCCCTTTCCCCAAGACCACTCCTGGGATGAGTGAGCAGGTCCACCCAGGGGATCAAGGCAGGTGCAGGTGTAGGCGCCCCAGTGGAGACACACCCCTGCGCCAGGCCCTCCTACGTGGTGGGCTTAGCAGGTGACTCCAGCTGCCTTCTCCAGGTTCCTGGGTCGTCTGAAAGGAGCGGGCCTCTCAGTAGGGCCCCAGGAGGGGTGTGAAGCCTGGTCATGGGGGCTCATGCTTGTCAACCCATCCCTTTGCATGGCCGAGGTGAAAGGATGGTCTGAGCCCTTGGGTTCGAGACCAGCCCAGGCAGCTTGGCAAGAGCTCATCTCTACAAGAAGCCAAAAAAATGAGCCAAGCATGGTGGACCATACCTGTCGTTTCACCCACTCAGGAGGTGGTGGTGAGAGGATCGCTGGAGCCCTGCTGGTGGAGGCTGCAGTGGCCGAGAGCGGGACACTGCACTCCAGCCTGGGTGACAGTGCATGATGCCGTCTCAGCAAGATGATATCAACCACCATTGCCACAACCACAGGCCAGGCTCAGGGGCTAAGCCTGGCATCCTGGCCCTTCAGAGGCCAAGTCGAGTAAACGGCCTGAGCCTCTGGATTGAAGACCAGCACAGGAGACTGAGCGAGACTTTGTCTTGGTCATCAAAAATAAAATCAAAGATTAGCCGGTCGTGGTGTCACAGGTTTGTGGTTCCACTCACTTGGGGAGAATTGCGGGATGATCACCTGAGTCCGGCAGGTGGATTCCGTGGTGACAGTGAGTGTACCCTGAGCTAAGGCTTGGGCGACAGAGCATGATTTTGACTCCAAATAATAATAATCACCACCACCGCCACCACCACCACCCTTGTCACACACTAAGAGGAGTCACCCTCAGGGATGAGAGAGAAAAAGACACTTCCCCCCTGTCATTTTCAGGAGGTTTCTAAGGTGGCCACTGGTCAAGTCTGTCCCATGCCTTTGGCCGCACGTCCCAGAAAGCCTGCCTCCACACTCCATAGCAAAGACGCTTGTGAACTCATGGAACAGACAACCCCGTGTTAGGGCAGCCATCGGACACAGAATTATCAAACTGGTCCAGCAATGCTGTGGCCAGCCCAGGTCCCAGTCACCCCGTCTGCCAAATTTGGGTGGAGGGAGGGCACCTTCCTCTCCTGATCACTCCATCATCTCCCGCCTATGCATATTTTTTGATGGTGGGCCATGGATGCCAGTCATGACACACATGGGAGGTGTCTTTTTTGTTGCTGGAGTCTCCATTGGCCTGGTAAGGCATGACAGCATGATCGTGGCTCCAGGAGTCTCAAACTGCGAGTTGAGGAGCTCCTTCTGCTTCAGCCCCCTAGCAGCCAGGACTCCGGGAGCCACCATGACAGACCCCATTTTGGGGACTTCTCGCTGAGCCAAGGTCTGTCAATGTCGCCAGTGCTCATTTCCGAACCCTGGACTCAGGCAGGCTCCCACCTTGGCATCCCAGGGCATAGGGCTGATAGCAGTGAGCCATGGTGCCCAGCCTGGAATCACACATTCTGTC
>NW_007240520.1:15497-18865 GCF_000164805.1 Carlito syrichta
TCCTTTTTTCCTTTTTTCTTTGATTCGAAGTCTCACTCCATCGCCCAGGTTGGAGGGCGACGTCTCACTTCCAGCCATGGCAGCCTTGGCCTGCTGCACTCCCTGGCCTTCTGAGGAGCTGGAACAACAGGCGCACGCCACCATGTCCAGCTCTTTTGGGATGGAGGGTAAAGACAAGTCTCGCTGAGGTGCCTGGGCAGGTCTCAGCCCATGGGCTCGGGCTAGACGCTGGTCTCAGCCTCCCAGGGTGCTGGGATGGTGAGGATGGGCTCCAGAACATGTCCTTGATCCTTCCTCAAAAACGAATTAGTAGGTCTGGCGCGTTAGGTCACGTTTGAAATCCCAGCGCTCTGGGAGGCCGAGGCCAGAGAATGACTGGAACCCAGGAGCCCAGGGGCATCCTGGCCCATGCAGGGAGACCCCGTTTCCGCACCCATAAAAACAGGGGGTGTGGGGACAAGGTGCCCATCTTCCTGACCACTCCAGAGGCTGAGGTGGGAGGATTGTCACAGCCCGTGATTTCGAAGCTGGTGGTGAATGTCAGTCATGACCCTGGGCCCCAGCCTTGACCATAGAGCTATATCCTGTCTCCAAAATCATCAGAATCTTACACAGATTTTCCACTGCACATGGTGTGTTCAGAGGGCCACTGTCTTTAGAACTAGGAAAAATGGGATGGGGTGAGGAAAAGTTCCCTGGTGAGGGATGTGTCCCTTGCCTTTCTTGGCAGAAGGTGCTCATGGCCAAGTTGGAGGGTCAGCTTGCCTGAGACACATTTCACATCTCGGGGAGGAGAGCCAACAGGAAACTGGTCAAGGAGGCTTGGAGAATCCCGCACCAAAGTGGGGGCAGCCATGGGGGTGGTTTGTGGGTGAACGGTACAGAGCTTGAGGGACCTTCACATGTGGGAGGAGCACATGAGGGTAGAAGGTTTGCAGAAGAATGGATTGATTTCTTTCTTTCTTTCCTTTCTTTCTTTCTACCTTTCTTTCTTTCTTTCTTTCTTTCTTTCTTTCTTTCTTTCTTTCTTTCTTTCTTTCTTTTTCTTTCTATTCTTTCCTGACTAAGTTGTCCAGGCTGCTCTCAAACGGGCCAACTCGGGTCATCTGTCGGGGACCAGCCCAACCTGAGGGGAGTTAGACCCGCTCCAGGGAATCAGGACACGGTGAGAAGAAACAACTCGGAGGCTGTTCTTCTGGGATCAGTCTGATCAGGACTGAGTACGAATTTTTTTCAAACTCCTTCCACCTTATATACCATTTTCTATCACCCCTATGTATGGTTACTACTGAGAAACAGAGACTTAAGAATGGCTCAGAGAGTCAGAGAAACATGAAAACTTAAAGCACAGAATGTTTTCTGCTGTAAGGCTTTGCCTGAAATTTTAGCCTAACTGTTTAAAAGGTTTACTTTCAAATAATATAAGCTTTTATGTCACATATACAAACTGGTCACTATTCATATACCAACACTATAGGTGTCACTGATGCATTTGTGTCAAAAGCAGATCTCCATCATGGGCCTTCATAGGCCTCAACTGTATAGACATAGATGTTGGCTCCCAACAGTCATCCTCTTGGCACTGTCTCCCAAACTCCTATGATCACAGGTTTTCCATTTCATTGACTTCCGGTCTCCTGCCTAGTCTTGAACTCTGGGCCAGAGGCGATCCTCTTGCTGAGGTCTGCCTTCACCCAAGGTTTTCTGGATTTTACTTGGGGTCAAGGTTGTCTTGCTATTGTGTCCAGCCTGGTCTGGAACTCCCAGGCTCAGGCCATTTTCCCGTCTCAGTCTCCCCAAATGCCAAGGAGACATGAGTGTGTTGCTGGCCATCCCTGATGCCCTGACGGTTTAAAAGTCACGCCCTCCCTTTCCCCAAGGTGGCCCTTGGGAGAAGCGAGAGGGTCTACCCTGAGGAACAAGGCTGGAGGAAGTGTGGGAGCCCCAGCAGAGACATGCCCACCCACCAGGTGCTCCCCACGCAGAATCCCAGTAGGTTACTCCAGTTGCCTTCTCCAGGGTCGCAGGTCATCAGAAGGAAGCAGACCTCCCTATGGGGCCCTTAGAGGGGTGTAGAGACCAGGCACGAGGGCTCACTGCTCTCATCCCGGTGCTCTGGAGGCTGAGGTGAGTGGATGGCCTGGGACTCCAGGTTCGAGACCAGCCTGGGCACCTTGCCCAGACCACGTCTCTACTAGAAGCCAAAAAAATAAGCCGAGCTTGCTGGTGCAGGCCTTCCATTTCAGTCACTCAGGAGGCCATTGGGGATGGATTGCCAGAGCCCAGCCAGTGGAGGTCGCGATGACTGAGAGTGGGCACCTGCGCTCCAGCCTGGGCAACAGAGCAGGACTCTGACTTAGAATAATACCAACCACCACCACAACCACAGGCCAGTCTGAGGGGCTCAGCCAGGCATCCTGGGCCATAGGAGGCACAGGCAAGTGTACAGCCTGACCTGTGAGTTTGACACCAGCCTGGGACACAGGGTGAGACCTCCTGTTGGCCATCAAAAATGAATCCAAAGATAAACTGGGCATGGTGGCGCAGGGCTGTGTTTCCAGCCCTCGGTGGGCCAAGACAGGAGGATCACCTGAGCAGGGCCAGTGGAGTCCGCGGTGTCCATGAGCGTTTCCCTGCTCTAAGGCCTGGGCAACAGAGTGGGATTCTGACTCCAAATAATAATAATCCCCACCACCGCCACGACAACCACCCCTGCCACCCAGGGCAAGGAGTCACCCTCAGGAATGAAAGCAGAGAAGGCACTTTCCCGCCTGTCTCTACAGGTGGTTTTAAAGTTGGCACCCAGGCACATCCGTCCCGCGCATTCGGCCAAGCATCCCAGACATCCTGTCTCCACCCTCCACACTCGTTCCCCACAGCAAAGCCACTTGTGAGCTCAAGGAACAGACTGTCCCGAGTTAGGGCGGCCGTTGGGTATAGAGCGATCAAGGAGGTCTGGCAATGCTGCAACCAGCCCAGGTTCCAGTCACTTCGTCTGCCTCCTTTGGGCAGGGGGAGGGACCCTTTCTCTCCTGATCACTCCATCATCCCACGGCCATGCGGACCTTTCCCTGGGGAGCTTTGGATGCCCATTGCAACACACGTTGGAGGTGTCTTTTTTGTTGCTGGAGTCTCCAATGGCCACGCTTGGGCATGACAGCATGATCCTGGCTTTCAAGGCCTTGACCTGCAGGGCTGAGGCTGTCCTTATGCCTCAGCCCCTGAACAACCTGGACTTCAGGGACCACCACGAATGACTCGATTTGGGGGCCCTCTCACTGAGATGAGATGTAGCCATGTCGCCCAGGCTAGTCTATGACCCTGGGGACTCAGGCAGCCTCCTGCCCCAGCCTCCCAGGGCCCAAGAC
>NW_007240520.1:18990-21378 GCF_000164805.1 Carlito syrichta
TAGGCCACCACATCCTGTGTAGCCAGGATGCGTGTGCCACCACACATGACTCAGTGCTTGCATTCCGAGGAGAGACGTGTTCTCACTAGTTGTCCCTGGCTGCTCTCAAACTACTGTGAGGCAGAAGTCCCTCACCTCAGCCTCCCAAAGCCACAGCCCAATTGTTTGCTGATCCACTGTCTTTCAGGATTTCTAGGCAAAAGCCTGGGGCCTCTTCCCCAAATGATCTCTGTTTGTTCACAATGATCCCAACTCCATACACAAATGGATGCTTTTCTTTTTTTACCATTTTTCTTTTTTATTTGAGTCAGAGTCTCACTCCTTCTCCCAGGCTTTATGACAGTAGCTCGCTCCCGGACACCACAGCCTTGGCCTACAGGCTCTAGTGAACATTTCATAAGTCTTCTGAGTAGCTGGAATGACAGGCGTGTGGCATCATGCACAGCTCCTTTGGGATGGATTGTAGAGACGAGCTCTCGCCATGATGACTGGGTGGTTCTCGGCCACGGGTTTGTGCCGGCTACTGGCCTGGTCTCCCAAAGCGCTGGGGTGACAAGACTGAGCTCCCAAACCTTACCTCAATCCTTCATCAAAAATGAACCAGAAGGTCTGGCATAGCAGCTCATGCCTGGAATCCCATCACTCTGGGAGTCTGAGGTGGGAGGATGGCTGGAGCCCAGGAGCCCAAGGTCAGTCAGTGCCATGCATGGAGACCCTGTGTCTGCACCCATCTAAACAAGGAGTCTGGGGTCGAGGGTCCTGTCATCCTAGCCACTCTGGAGGCTGAAGTGGGAGGATCACCAGAGCCCTCGAATTCCAACCTGGCAATGAACCATGGTGATGACCATGGGCACCACGGTAGGCCACAGAGCCAGACTCTGTCTCCAAATTCATCAGAATCGTTCAAAGATTCTACACAGCACGTGGTGTGTTCACAGAGCTACTGGCTGTAGATCAGGAATAATGGGATTGTGGAGAAAGAAATGTCCCTGGGTGAGGGATTTGTCCCTGGCCCTTCTTGGCAGAAGGTCCTCATTGCCAAGATGGAAGGTCGACCTGCCTGGGGCATATTTCTAACCTTGGAGAGGAGAGCAGGCAGGACTCGACCAGGGAGTGTGGGAACTCCTGCACCAAAGTGGGGGCAGCCACTGGAGGGTGGGTTAGGGATGTAATGTGCACAACTTGGGGAACACTCACATGGGGGGGCAAGGGGGGAAGGACTGAGGACAGAAGGTATGCAGGAGAATGCATTTCTTGATTTCTTTCTTTCTTTCATTCTATCTTTTCTTTCCTCACTAGGTTGCTCAGGCTGCTCTCACATTGCACAACGAGGGACATCCTCTCAGCCTGGACCTCCCAAACTGCTGCAATAACAGTCTTACCATATGGTCAATCCTGGTGCTCCTGCCTGGTCTTGAACTCTGTGCCAGAGGGTATCCTCCCACCAAGCCCTGCACTCACCCAAGGTTTTCTGCCTTTTGCTTGGGGTCGAGGTGGGGACTTGCTATGGTGTCCCGCTTGGTGTCATGTTCCTGGACACTGGCCATTTTCCCATTTCAGCCTCCCTGAGTGCTGAGGAGACAGTCATGAATGGCCTGTCTCCACCACCCAAACTTTTGAGAGTCTTGCCTTCCCTTTCCCCAAGGCAGCCCCTTGGTGGAGCGAGTGAGTCCACCCTTGGGAATGAGGTGGGAGGAGGGGCTGGTGCCCCAGTGGAGACATACCCCTGAGCCAGATGCTCCCCAGCGGAGGGCACAACTAGCAATGCCAGCCACCCTCTCTGGGGCCCTGGGTCATCAGAAGTCAGTGGACCTCATGGTGGGGCCCCGAGAGGTGTATGGAGGCTGGGTGCAGGGACTCATGCTTGTCATCGTAGCCTTCTGGGAGGCTGAGGCGAGAGGATGGCCTGAGCCCCCGTGTTCAAGACTATCCCAGGCAATTTGGCGAGACCTCATCTCTACAAGAAACAAAAACAATGAGCCTAGTGTATTGGCAAATGCCTGTCCTTCCAGTCGCTCTGGAGGCTGCAGCAGGATGATCACCAGAGCCCAGTTGATTGAGGCTGCAGTGCACGAGGGCAGTCCCCTGCACTCCAGCTTGGGGGAAAGAACAGGATTCCAACTAAGAAATAATATCAACCACCACCACCACGACAGGCCAAGCTGAGGGCCTCAGCCGGCATCCCAACCCTTTGGAAACCCAGGTGAGAGGATGGCCTGAGCCTGCAGGTTCAACAGCAACCCAGGACAGAGAACAATTGCGGGAGTCCTGCCCCGCAAGGGTCGTGAGATTTCCTGAAGGAGAGATGGATAGGCAAAGGACGAAAATATTATACCTGGACACCTGCTTCCTGAACAGATGACAATTTAATGTTAGTTAACACAGAGC
>NW_007240521.1:0-889 GCF_000164805.1 Carlito syrichta
GAAGTCTGTTTTCCCCTCTGTAGGTGAGAGAAGGGTGTCTGTGGGAGCCTCTGGAAGGATCCTTTCCTGTAGGCCAAGGACTGATCCAGGCTACAGGGTGCATAAGGCCCTGTTTTGTGTAATGTCCAGACTGGGAGGGGGTTGACTGTAGAAATACTTTGGAACCCATTGTTTTTCATATGGCCACCTCTCTCTGTCAGGCTTCGACTTTGGGACATTCCCTCAATGTGTGTTGAATACATAAACACACACAACAGGAGTTTACAGGTCAGTATATGTAGCTGAGAGGCTAGGAAAAACAGGAGCTAAGGCCTCAATATGATTTTCCTCCTGAGGATGGGGCTTAGGCTTGAGTGTCCCAGGTTGCCAGTCTCCCAGGGACAAACACTTCATTGACCTAAGGCTGGCACTGATTGAGTGAAGGACACCTTGTACTGTTTGCCAGAGGGCAGAACCAAGATGTGCCAAGCTCAGAGCACAAGCTCAGCTCAGTGCCAGGAAGGCTTTGCTTATCTGAGACCCACTCATCATAGAGTTGACCCTTGGGGTGACAACGAGTTTCCTGTCCTGGGCAGGTGTGTGAGCAGAGGTCTGATGCCCTAGACAGGGGCTCCCTGGGGACTCTCCACTCTGGAAGGGCTAGAACCCTGGGCCACCTCTGAAGAGAAGGCTCTCAGATTCTAGAGTCTGAGCAGATTGAGCTTAGTGGTCCAGCTGCCTGGCATGGAGACTGGAAACTCCTCAGCTGCGACGTGTTTGTACCAAACTCTGGATGCCATCAGAGACAAACAGTGACAGCCACCCCCACAGTGACACTCAGAGAGGGAGTGACACATAGAGAGGGAGTGACATACAGCCAGAGAGGCATGTAGTCTTCCCATGACACCTG
>NW_007240522.1:0-3338 GCF_000164805.1 Carlito syrichta
TTTCTCAACTAGTTATAACAGGTAGCTAGCTTACTAACCAACTCATTAAGTCAGCTACTATCTCATAAGCCAACTAGTTAAGTTAGCTAACTAAGTCAGCTAGCTAACCAGCTAGCTAGCTAAGTTAGCTAGTTGTCAGCTAACTCACTAGTTAGCTAACTATTTAAGTCAGCTACTTAAGCCTGCTACCTAACTAGTTAGATAATTAGTTGTCAAATAGTCATTCAGCTAGTCAAATAGCTAACTAATTCAGGTGTTTAAGTCAACTAGCTAAATAGTTAAGTCAGTCAGTTAATTCAGCTACCTAAGTAGTTAAGTAACCTACCTAATTCAGCTAGTTACGTCAGCTTTCTTATTATGTCAGCTGGTTAAGAAAGCTAGCTAGCTAGTTAGCTAACAGGTTATGACAGAAGGTTGAGTCAGGTAGGTAACAACTAACTGGTTAGGTCAGCTTGTTGATTCATCTAGCTTTCTATTTAGCAAACATGTTTAGTCAGCTGGTTGAGTAGGCTAGCTAGCTAGATAGCTAATGAGTTAAGTCAGCTGTATGAGTCAGCTAGCAAGCTAGTTAGCTAAAGAGTTAAGTCAGCTGCCTGAGTAATCAAGGAAGTTCGTTAACTAGAGTTAATTTGGAAGATTAAGTCAGCTAGCTAGCACGTTAGATAACGGGTAAGCTAACTAGTTAGCTAGCTCAATAAGTCAGTTAGCTAGTTACACAACTAACTATTTAAGTCAGCTTGTTAGATAGGTAGCTAGGCAGTTAACTAACTGTTTAAATCAGCTGTAAGCTAGGTAGCTAGCTAGTTAGCCAACTATTTAAGTCAGCTGTCTTGCTAGGTAGCTAGCTAGTTAATCCAGCTAATTAAATGGCTGGCCAACTGGCTAGCTGGGTATCAAGGTAGTTAAGTCAGTTGGCTAGCCAGCTGGATTGCTAGTTAATTCAGCTAATTAAATCAGCTGGCTAGCCAACTGGCAAGGTAGGTAGCTAGTTAGTTAAGTCAGCTAGATAGCTACATGGCTAGATAGTGATGTCTTCAAGCTAAGTAAGTTGGCTAGCCAACTGGCTAGCTGGTTAAGTCAGCTAGTTTAGTCAGCTGTCTAGCTAACTGACTAGGTTGGTAGCTAACTAGATAAGTCATCCTGGTAGCCAGCAGGCTAGCTGTTCAAGTCATCTAGTTAAGTCAACTGGCTAGTGTGCTGGCAAGGTAAGTAGCTAGCTGGTTAAATGAGCTGACTTAAGTCAGCTAGGTAAATCAGCTGACTTGCAAGCTGGCTAGATAGATAGCCAGTTGGTTAAGTCAGCTGACTAGGCAGCTGACTAGCTGTTTAAGTCAGCTAGTTAAGTCAGCTGGCAACCAGATCACTACCTAGTTAATACAGCCAATTAAGTCAGTTGGCTATCCAGCTGGTTAGCCAGTTAAAAAGCTAGTCAAGTCAGATGGCTATCCATCTGGGTAGCTAGTTATTTCAGCTAGATAAATCATCTGGCTATCTAGGAAGTTAGCTATATGTCAGCTACTTATATCAGCTAGGTAGCTAGTTAAGTCAGCTAGTTAAGTCAGCTGGCTAGCTAGATAGCTAGCTAGGTAGCTAGCTAGTTGAGCCAGCTAGTTAAGCCAGCTGGCTAGCTAGGTAGCTAGCTGGCTAATTCAGCTAGTTATATCAGCTTGCTAGGTAGTTAAAACAACGAGTTAACTCAGCTGGTTAGCCAACTGCCTAGCTGTGTAGCTAGCTAATTAAGTCAACTGGCTAGTCAGCTAGCTACTACTTAAGTAACCTTGTTAAGTCAGCTTACTAGCAAGCTGGATAGCTAGGTAGCTAGGTAGTTAAGCCAACTGGCAAGACAGCAGACTATGTAGGTAGCTAGATAGTTAAGTCAGGTGACTATCTAACTGACCAGATAGTTGCTAGGCAGTTAAGTCAGCCTGCTAGACAGCTAGTTACCTGATTAAGTCAACTAGTAAAGTCAGATGGCTAGTCAACTGGCAGGCTAGGTATTAAGCTTGTTAAGTTAGCTGGCCAGCCATCTGCCTAGCTAGTTAATTCAGCTAGATAGTTCTGCTGGCTTCCCAGCTGTCTGGCTAGGTAGGTAGCTAGTTATGTCAGCTGGCTATTTAGCTGGCTAGCTGGTTATGTCAGCTAGTTAATTCAGCTGGCCATCCAGCTGGCTAGCTAAATAACTCAGATAGTTAAGTCAGCTGACCAGCCAGTTGTTTAGTTAGGTAGCTAGCTAGTTAAATCAGTCCGTTAACTCAGTTGGAGAACTAGGTAGCTAGGTAGTTGTCAGCAAGTTAATCAGCTGGCTAGCTGGTTAAGTCAGTTAGTCAAATCATCTTGCAATTCAGCTGTCTATGACGGTAGCTATCTAGTTAAGTCAGCTGGTTAGCCAGTTGGCTAGCTAGTTAAGTCACCTATTTAAGTCATCTTGCTGGCCAGCTGGTTAGCTAGTTAGTAGGTACTTAAGTCAGCTGGCAAGCCAGCAGACTGTGTGGGTAGATAGCTCGTTAAGTTAGTTGGGTAGTCATTAGCCTTTCTAGTTATATCAGTTCGTTAAGTCAGCTGACTATCCAGCTGTCTAGCTAGGTAGATTGTTAAGTTTGATGGCTAGCCAGCTGACTACTTCATTAAGTCAGCTAGTTAAGTCAGCTGGCTAGGATGCTGGCTAAATAGGTAGCTAGGCAATTAAATCAGCTGGCTCTCTAGTTGGCCAACTAGTTAAGTCAGTTAGTTTACTCAGCTGGCTAACCTGCTGGTTCGCTAGTTAAGTCAGCATATTAACTCAGTTGTCAAGACAGCTGGCTAGCTTGTTAAAAAGCTAGTTAAGTCAGATGGGCTGCCAAATGACTTGCTAGATATTTCAGCTACTTAAGTCAGCTGGCTAGCCAGGAAGCTACATGTCAGTGAGCTAGCTAGTTAAGTCACCAGTTAAGTCAACTATATGATATCTTGCTAGGGAGTTAGCTAGTTAAATCAGCTAGTTATGTCAGCTGGCTAGTTAGGTAGCTACCTGATTCACTCAGCTAGTTAAGTCAGTTAATTAAGTCAGCTGGCTAGCTAGCTGTCTAAAAGGATAGCTAGTTAGATAAGTCTACTGGCTAGCCAGTTGGCTACTTCTTTATATTAGCTAGTTAAGTCAGCTGGAAAGTCAGGTTGATACATAGGTAACTAGCTAGTTAAGTAAGCTGGCTAGCCACCTGGCTATCTAGTGATATCAGCTAATTAAGTGACCTTGCTAGCCAGCTGGCTATCAAATTAAGTTATATAGTTGAGTCAGTTGTCTAGCCAGCTGCTTATCTGGTTAAGTCAGCTAGTTAATTCATGTGGCTAGCCATCTGGCT
>NW_007240523.1:0-6893 GCF_000164805.1 Carlito syrichta
CAGCTGACCTGTCAGATCACTCAACAGACAATTAGTTAAATCAGCTCACCTATCGGCGCACCCGCCGGCCGACTAGTTAAGTCAGCTAACTGGTTGGCCACCTAGCCTGCCTACTAGTTAAGCCAGCTAACCAAATAGGCTGAATAGTCAGCCAACTTGTCAGCCAAAAAGTTAGCACAACTAACTAGTCGTCGGCAAGTTAGGCCATCTAACTAATTGGCCTAATAATCGGTCGACTTGTTAGGTCAACGCACCAGGCTTCCAACTAGTTAACAGAGCTTCCTAGTGAGCCAACTCCTCAGTCAACTATCTAACCCAGCTAGCTAGTGTGCTGATTAGTCGGCCAACTTGTTAAGCCAGCTAACAAGTCCATCATGTAGTCAGCCAATGTGTTAAAACACCTAACTCTTCTGCCGATTTGTCAACCAAGTTAAGTCACCTAGCTAAGTTGTTAAACAACTAGTTAAGTCAGCTAGTTAACTCGTTTCTCAACTAGTTATAACAGGTAGCTAACTTACTAACCAACTCATTAAGCCAGCTACTATCTCATAAGCCAACTAGTTAAGTTAGCTAAGTCAGCTAGCTAACCAGCTAGCTAGCTAAGTTAGCTAGTTGTCAGCTAACTCACTAGTTAGCTAACTATTTAAGTCAGCTACTTAAGCCTGCTGCCTAACTAGTTAGATAATTAGTTGTCAAATAGTCATTCAGCTAGTCAAATAGCTAACTAATTCAGGTATTTAAGTCAACTAGCTAAATAGTTAAGTCAGCCAGTTAATTCAACTACCTAAGTAGTTAAGCAACCTGCCTAATTCAGCTAGCTAAGTCAGCTTTCTTATTATGTCAGCTGGTTAAGAAAGCTAGCTAGCTAGTTAGCTAACAGGTTATGACAGAAGGTTGAGTCAGATAGGCAACAACTGACTGGTTAGGTCAGCTTGTTGATTCATCTAGCTTTCTATTTAGCAAACATGTTTAGTCAGCTAGTAGGCTACTTCATTAAGTCAGCTAGTAGGCTAGCTAGCTAGATATCTAATGAGTTAAGTCAGCTGTATGAGTCAGTTAGCAAGCTAGTTAGCTAAAGAGTTAAGTCAGCTGCCTGAGTAATCAAGGAAGTTCGTTAACTAGAGTTAATTTGGAAGATTAAGTCGGCTAGCTAGCACGTTAGATAACGGGTAAGCTAACTAGTTAGCTAGCTCAATAAGTCAGTTAGCTAGTTACACAACTAACTATTTAAGTCAGCTTGTTAGATAGGTAGCTAGGCAGTTAACTAACTGTTTAAATCAGCTGTTAGCTAGGTAGCTAGCTAGTTAGCCAACTATTTAAGTCAGCTGTCTTGCTAGGTAGTTAGCTAGTTAATCCAGCTAATTAAATGGCTGGCCAACTGGCTAGCTGGGTATCAAGGTAGTTAAGTCAGTTGGTTAGCCAGCTGGATTGCTAGTTAATTCAGCTAATTAAATCAGCTGGCTAGCCAACTGGCAAGGTAGGTAGCTAGTTAGTTAAGTCAGCTAGATAGCTACATGGCTAGATAGTGATGTCTTCAAGCTAAGTAAGCTGGCTAGCCAACTGGCTAGCTGGTTAAGTCAGCTAGTTTAGTCAGCTGTCTAGCTAACTGACTAGGTTGGTAGCTAACTAGATAAGTCATCCTGCTAGCCAGCAGGCTAGCTGTTCAAGTCATCTAGTTAAGTCAACTGGCTAGTGTGCTGGCAAGGTAAGTAGCTAGCTGGTTAAATGAGCTGACTTAAGTCAGCTAGGTAAATCAGCTGACTTGCAAGCTGGCTAGATAGATAGCCAGTTGGTTAAGTCAGCTGACTAGGCAGCTGACTAGCTGTTTAAGTCAGCTAGTTAAGTCAGCTGGCAACCAGATCGCTACCTAGTTAATACAGCTAATTAAGTCAGTTGGCTATCCAGCTGGTTAGCTAGTTAAAAAGCTAGTCAAGTCAGATGGCTATCCATCTGGGTAGCTAGTTATTTCAGCTAGATAAATCATCTGGCTATCTAGGAAGTTAGCTATATGTCAGCTACTTATATCAGCTAGGTAGCTAGTTAAGTCAGCTAGTTAAGTCAGCTGGCTAGCTAGATAGCTAGCTAGGTAGCTAGCTAGTTGAGCCAGCTAGTTAAGCCAGCTGGCTAGCTAGGTAGCTAGCTGGCTAATTCAGCTAGTTATATCAGCTTGCTAGGTAGTTAAGACAGCGAGTTAACTCTGCTGGTTAGCCAACTGCCTAGCTGTGTAGCTAGCTAATTAAGTCAACTGGCTAGTCAGCTAGCTAGCTACTTAAGTAACCTTGTTAAGTCAGCTTACTAGTAAGCTGGATAGCTAGGTAGCTAGGTAGTTAAGTCAACTGGCAAGACAGCAGGCTATGTAGGTAGCTAGATAGTTAAGTCAGGTGGCTATCTAACTGACCAGATAGTTGCTAGGCAGTTAAGTCAGCCTGCTAGACAGCTGGTTACCTGATTAAGTCAACTAGTTAAGTCAGATGGCTAGTCAACTGGCAGGCTAGGTATTAAGCTTGTTAAGTTAGCTGGCCAGCCATCTGCCTAGCTAGTTAATTCAGCTAGATAGTTCTGCTGGCTTCCCAGCTGTCTGGCTAGGTAGGTAGCTAGTTATGTCAGCTGGCTATTTAGCTGGCTAGCTGGTTATGTCAGCTAGTTAATTCAGCTGGCCATCCAGCTGGCTAGCTAAATAACTCAGATAGTTAAGTCAGCTGACCAGCCAGCTGTTTATTTAGGTAGCTAGCTAGTTAAATCAGCCCGTTAACTCAGCTGGAGAACTAGGTAGCTAGGTAGTTAAGTCAGCAAGTTAATCAGCTGGCTAGCTGGTTAAGTCAGTTAGTCAAATCATCTTGCAATTCAGCTGTCTATGACGGTAGCTATCTAGTTAAGTCAGCTGGCTAGCCAGCTGGCTAGCTAGTTAAGTCACCTATTTAAGTCATCTCGCTGGCCAGCTGGTTAGCTAGGTAGTAGGTACTTAAGTCAGCTGGCAAGCCAGCAGACTGTGTGGGTAGATAGCTAGTTAAGTTAGTTGGGTAGTCATTAGCCTTTCTAGTTATATCAGCTCATTAAGTCAGCTGACTATCCAGCTGTCTAGCTAGGTAGATTGTTAAGTTTGATGGCTAGCCAGCTGACTACTTCATTAAGTCAGCTAGTTAAGTCAGCTGGCTAGGATGCTGGCTAGATAGGTAGCTAGGCAATTAAATCAGCTGGCTCTCCAGTTGGCCAACTAGTTAAGTCAGTTAGTTTACTCAGCTGGCTAACCTGCTGGTTAGCTAGTTCAGTCAGCACATTAACTCAGTTGTCAAGACAGCTGGCTAGCTTGTTAAAAAGCTAGTTAAGTCAGATGGGCTGCCAAATGGCTTGCTAGATATTTCAGCTACTTAAGTCAGCTGGCTGGCCAGGAAGCTAGCTAGTTAAGTCAGCTACATGTCAGTGAGCTAGCTAGTTAAGTCACCAGTTAAGTCAACTATCTATATGATATCTAGCTAGGGAGCTAGCTAGTTAAATCAGCTAGTTATGTCAGCTGGCTAGTTAGGTAGCTACCTGGTTCACTCAGCTAGTTAAGTCAGTTAATTAAGTCAGCTGGCTAGCCAGCTGTCTAAAAGGATAGCTAGTTCGATAAGTCTACTGGCTAGCCAGCTGGCTACTTCTTTATATTAGCTAGTTAAGTCAGCTGGAAAGTCAGGTTGATACTAGATAACTAGCTAGTTAAGTAAGCTGGCTAGCCACCTGGCTATCTAGTGATATCAGCTAATTAAGTGACCTTGCTAGCCAGCTGGCTATCGAATTAAGTTATATAGTTGAGTCAGTTGGCTAGCCAACTGCTTAGTTGGTTAAGTCAGCTAGTTAATTCATGTGGCTAGCCATCTGGCTAGCTAGGTAGCCAACTAGTTAAGTCAGCTGGCTAGCCAGCTGTCTAACTAGTTATGTTAGCTAGTTAAGTCAACTGGCTAGCCCCCTGGCTATGCAGGTATCTAGCTAATTAAGTCAGTTGGCTAATCCACTGGCTAGCTGGTTATGAAAGCTAGTTAAGAGAGCTGGCTTGCTGCTGGCTAGCCTGGTGCAAGCTAGTTACACAAGCTGGCTAGTCAGATGACTTAACTAGCTGACTTGCTAGTTGACTGGCTACCTTAAGTCAGCTAGTTAAGTCAGCTGGTTCACTGGCTGGCTAGCTAGGATGCTGGCAAGTTAAGATGGCTGGTTAACAGGCTGGTCAGGTAGGTGGCCATCTAGTTAAGCCGACTATCTAGCTGGCTGACCAGTGTGTTGGCTGGATAGTTAAGCCGGCTGGCTATCAGACTCTCCAGTCATCCGGATGGCTATTTAATTCAGCTAGCTAGCCAGCTGTCCAGTCCTTTAGCTAGCTAGGTGGCTGCCGAGCCAACTAGCCAGCCAGGTATCTAGCTACTTAAGCCAGCTGGATAGCTGTCTACCCAGCCAGGTAGCTAGCTAGTGAAGTAGGCTGACTAGCCAGGTAGCCAGTCAACTAGCAAGTCAGCTAGTTAAGTCAGCTGGTTAGCCAGCTCGTTAGTTAAGTCAGCTAGCAAGTTAAGTCAGCTAGGTAGTCACATTGCTTTTCAGCTAGCTATTTAAGTCAGCTATCTAGTCAGCAAATTGATCAGCTAGATAGTTAAGTAAGCTAGCCAGCTAACTAGTCAGTTAGCTAGCTAGTTAAATCAGCTAGATAGACAGATAGATAGCTTGTTTGATAGCTAGTCATGTCAGCCACATAGCCATCTAGCTAGTCAGCTATATTGTTAAGTGAGCTAGCAAATCAGCTAGTTGTTTAGCTAACAAGTGGGCTAGCAACTCAGCAAGCTGGTCAACTAACTAGTAGCCTCGCTCACTTTCCATCAGGTCAGCTAACTAGTCTGCTCGCTCACCTGCCAACCGGTCAGCAAACTAGTCGGCTCACTCACCAGCCAATAGTTCAACTAACTCGTTGGCTTGCTCATAGGCCAAACGGACAGTTAACTAGTCGGCTTGCTCACCAGCCACCTAGCTAAGCCAGTTCATCAATGACTCTCTTGCTGGTCGACTAGTTAAGGCATCTCACCCTTCGACTCACTCGACGGACAACTAGTTAATTCGGCTCACCAGTCTGCTCATTCACCGACTGAATAGTTAAGTCTTCTGAACAGTCGGCTCACTCACCAGCTGACTAAAGTCAGCTAACCAGTCAGTTCACTCACCGGCAGATTAGTTAAATCAGCTGACCAGTCGGCTCACACGCCAGTCGACTTCTTAAGTCAGCTTATAAGTCGACTCACTCACTGACCACCTTGTTAAGTCAGCTGACCAGTCCGCTCTGTTGCCCACCAACAAATTAAGGCTGCTCACCTGTTGGCTCACGCGCTGGTCAAATAGTTAAGTCAGGTAACCGGTCTGCCAACTAACCATCAAAGTAGTAAAGTGAGCTAACAATTGTCTGACTAGTCGATCAACTTGTCAGTTGACAAGTTAGCACAGCTAACAAGTCAGCCGACTAGTTAGGTCAGCTAACTTGCTGGTCAAGTATTCGGCCGACTAGTTAGGTTAGCAAATGAGCAGGCAACTTGTTAAAATTGCTAACTAGTGGGCCAACTCGTCAGTCTTCTTGTTAACCCAGTTAGCTAGCCAGCTGACTAGTCGGCAGACTTGTTATGGCAGGTAACAAGTCGACCGAGTAGGCAGCCAGTTTGTTAAACAATCTAAGTATTCAGCCGACTCGTCAGCCCACAAGTTAATTCACCTATCTACCTCGTTAACTAACTACTTAAATCAACTAGTTAACTCGTTCACCAACTAGTTAAAACAGTTTGCTAACTCATTAACCAACTCATTATGTCAGCTAGCTATCTCGTTAGCCAACTAGTTAAGTCAGGTAGCTAAGCCAGCTAGCTCTCCAGCTAGCTAGCTAAGTAAGCTAGCTAAGTCAGCTAGCTCATTAGTTAGCTAACTATTTAACTCACCTACTTAAGTCTGCTACCTAAATAGTTAGATAATTATTAAGGCAGCTAGTTATTTGGCTAGTTACATAGTTAGCTAACTATTTAATTCAGGTAGTTAAGTCAGCTAGCTAACTTGTTAAGTCAGCCAGTTAAGTCAGCTAGCTAAGTAGTTAAGTCAGATAGCTAAGTCAGCTATTTAAGTCAGCTTTCTAATTAGTCAGATGGTTAAGACAGTTAGCTAGCTAGTTAGCTAACAGATTAAGTCAGCAGGTTGAATAAGGTAGTTAACTGTTAACTAACGGGTTAAGTCAGCTGGTTGAGTCAGCTAGCTAGCTAGTTAGCAAAAGGGATGTATCAGCTAGTTGAGTAGGCAAGCAAGCTAGTTAGCTAACGAGCTATGTCTGCTGGTTGAGTTAGCTAGCTAACTCTTTAGATAACAAGTTAAGTCAGATGATTAAGTCAGTTAGCTAGCACGTTGGATAACAAATAAGCTTACTAGTTAGCTAGCTGGTTAAGTCAGCAAGTTAGCTATGCCACTAACTATTTATGTCAGCTTTTTAGCTAGATATCTAGCTGGTTAGAAAACTATTAAAGTCAGCTGGCTAGCTAGGTAGCTAGCTAGTTAGCTGACTATATAAGTCAGCTGGTCAGCTAGGTAACTATCTAGTTAACTTAGATAGTTAAGTCAGCTGGCTCACCAGAAGGCTAGTTAGGTAGAAAGCTAGTTAAGTCAGTTGCTAGACAGTTGGCTAGCTGATTAATTCAGCTAGTTAAGAGAGATGGCTAGCCAACTGGAAATGTATGTAGCTAGCTAGTTAAGTCATCTAGACAGCTACCTGGCTAGCAAGTGATGTCAGTGTGTTAAGTCAGCTGGCTAGCCAATTGGCTAGCTGGTTAAGTCAGCTAATTTAGTCAGCTCTCTAATCAGCTGGCTAGGCTGGTAGCTTGCTAGATATGTCAGCTTGCTAGACAGCA
>NW_007240524.1:0-450 GCF_000164805.1 Carlito syrichta
CTCCTCCTTCTCACCAACGCCCTTTGCTACCTCTCCAGGCTTTGCCTCCTTGTCATCAAGACCTCCATCCACCTCTCCAGTCTCCTTTTTGTCATCAACACCCTTGGATACATCCACAGGCTCCTATTCCTTGTCATCAAGACTCTTGTCCTCCTCTCCAAGGTCCTCCTCCTTGTCATCAACGCCCTTGTCATGCTCTGCAGCCTCCTCCTCCTTGTCATAAATGCCCTTATCCTCCTCTCCAGGCTCCTCTTCCTTGTCGTCAATGCCCTTGTCCTCCTCTTCAGTCTTCTCCTTGTCATCAATGCCCTAGGCTCAAGCTCCTTGTCATAAACGCCCTTGTTAGCTTCTCCAGCCTCCTCCTCCTTGTCATCAATGCCCTTGTCCTTCTCTCCAGGCTCCTCCTCCTGGTCATCAATGCACTCGTCCTCCTCTCCAGGCCCCTCCTTC
>NW_007240525.1:0-918 GCF_000164805.1 Carlito syrichta
TAACCCCTGTAAAAATGGCCATCATTGATAAACTACAAAAGATGCTGGCGAGGATGAGAGAAAAAAGAACGCTTCTACACTGCTGGTGGGAATGCAAACTTGTACAACTTCTCTGGAAAATGGTCTGGAGATTTCTGAAAGAACTAGAAATTGACCTTTCATTGGCTAGCAACCTTTAAAACATATCAAAATTGCCGGGCTCAGTGGCTCAGCCTGTAATCCTGTGCCGTTGGTAGGCTGAGGTAAGTGCATTGCCTGAGCTGCAGGTTCGAGACCTGCCTGGGCAGTAAGACCTCATCTCTACAATAAATCAAAAAATCTGCCGGGTGTGGTAGTGCATGCCTGTAATTTCGGCTACTTGGAAGGCTGAGGCGGAAGAATTGCCGAAGCCCAGCAGGTTGAGGCTGCGGTGGCCGGGAGCAGCCACTGCACTCCAGTCTGGGCGACAGGGTGAGATTCCAACTCGAGAAAAAAAAAAAAATCAAAATTTTCTCCATCTTTGGTGAACATCAGTTGTGAATCACTCTTGAATGCTTGAGTGGTTATGTATTTTTGAAAAATATAAAGGAGAGTGGCATTAGTATTATATACGAATTGGGAATTTCCCAGTCATTCAAGGAAAATTAGCAAAGTGACTTTCTATAGATCTATACAAGTCACCTAACTTCCATGGGGTGTTATCCCTTCTATCTGTGTTATATTGTTGTGAACAATAAATAAAAGGGATCTAAATATATCCTCAAAATTAATAAGTGCTATAAAGTGCGAGGAAGCTATACAGTCAAGAGCATTAATTAATAAAGGGAAAATAGATAAAGTAGCATCCAGACAGTTGTTAATAGAAGAGAAATAAATATTTCTGTCTTAACTGTTGCTTGTTGTTGAGGTCTTTGTGACCTTCAAAATAAACAATGGATG
>NW_007240526.1:0-1011 GCF_000164805.1 Carlito syrichta
GGTTTATGAAACTCATATAAGTCATGGTAAGGAATGAGATTTGAATTAATTGTTATAGAATTACAGGACACTACGTTGAATCATAATAGGTTAATAGAACAGCTAAGTCATTTAAGTAAACTTATAAATTATAGTATAGTGTTAAGTTGATAATATTAATCGTTAAAAATATTTGGAGCCAGTGAATTTGGATTGAACCTAGAGTTAACTCAGAAAAGTTTTTTTGTATTAATCAGGGCTTAGAACAAAGAGTATAATATGAATGATTTATTGAACACTATGGAAGACATTTTGAACAATTGAAATTGTGCACCTGTGACCTTGATGTGAGTTTTGTGAAGCACGTCAGGCATCATGGAGTTTGAATTGTCTGCTTGGAACTTGCAAGTCTCGTGATGGTCTTGTGATGCATAATTTGTAAACCGCAATATACATCATGGAATTTGTACGCCCCCAGTAAATAATTATCACACTGCTGGAGGGTATAGAAAATGGTATATAAGTTGGAAAAGGTTTGAATAAAATCGGCTCCAGTCCTGATCAGACTGTTCCCAGAAGAACTGCCTCCGAGTGGTCTTCTCGCCGTCTCCTGATTCTCTGGTGTGGGTCCTAATCCACCCTTGGTCAGTGCTGGTCACCGACAGCTTTGGCGCCCGAACCCAGGGACCTGACTCCGGTAATTGTATATATATGTTCTCCGTTTGTTCATTCATCTCGTTTCAGGACAGACCTTGTCTTAGGGTGCTGCAGGCCCCCTGGAGTGCACGGGTTGATAGGCAAGCAGGTTGGTTGTATAGTGTCGCTAATGGACTGTGTGACTGGTTATCGCCGTAAAAAGAGCGATTTAGTTTTTGTAGAGATATTATTGTATATTGTGTATATTAGTGTTTTGTTGTTACAGTCATGGGGAACTGCAGCTCCAAAGAGAGACGAGCCTATATTCGAATCATATGTAAAGCATTAAAGCATAAAGGTGTTAAGATAAGTAAAGATAAAGTTACTTCTTTTTTA
>NW_007240527.1:0-740 GCF_000164805.1 Carlito syrichta
GATTCTAAAGCATTCAATCTATCAATAATACCTTTTTCTATCTGCTCTTGAGTAAATAAAGCTAAGCTAACATTTTGAGACAAATTATTCACATGATCTGCTGTGTGAACTTCTTGGGCCAAAGCAGTGGCAGATGCTGCTACAGATCCTATGATAGCTATTAAAGCAGAAATTTCCAAGACTAAAGCTGCAACAAACCTACAAGGCCTATTTAACATTGCTGTGGCTTGTTCTAAAATATAAGTACCTGGAGAAGAATACCATGGTTCCGGTAGCTGAACAGGCACAAAAACGTAAGAAGGATGCTTTAACAGAAATACTTGATATGGGCTACCAATAATACAATTAGACAAAGTACAATTTTCACAATTAATTTCAAAATGACCAAAATTATATATTATTGAGTAAATAGAATGAGCATTAGCAATTAACAAAACATATGGGGAATCAACACAAGCCTGTAAAAAGGTTGTAAAACCGGAATGAGGACAATAAAGTGTTACAGGACCTGTTGCTACAAACAAGCAATAAAGCTGAGTCTGTAATGAACGATTAGAGGATAGAGAACTTTGAAACATAGATGTAGCCCATCCAAGCGGGTGCCTTCTAGCTGTGACAAGCGTAGAGCCATTAAAACCCCAGTCACTAATATATAGTTTTTCACCGGGTACAGGATAGTCCATCTTAGAGTTATAAGCACAGTCTCTCCATTTCGGGAAGCCAGCATCTCGCCATATGAG
>NW_007240528.1:0-11345 GCF_000164805.1 Carlito syrichta
TTTGTATACCTAACCCTGAATTGTACCCCACATCTTTATAATAAATAAAAAAATTAAAAATATTAAAAAAACCAAGATCTCAAGTACGTATGCTAAGTTTGTACTACAAGGAACTAGAAAAAGAACAACAAACTAAATCCAAAGCTAGCAGAAGGAAATTATAAAGGATGGAGCCAAGATAAACAAAATAGAGAATAGAAAATAGTAGAGCATCCACTATGGCCAAGTAGGCTTCATCCCTGGGATGCAGGGCTGATTCAACACCCACAAGACCATAAATGTATTTAAATATACCAACAGATGTAAAAATAGGAAGCACATGATTATATCATTAGATGCAAATAAAGCTTTGGATAAAATACAGCATCCCTTCTAGGCATAGAGGGAATATACCTCAAAATAGTAAGGGCCATCTATGTTAAACCCACAGCCAACATATTGCTAAACGAACAGAAATTGAAAGCATTTTCCTTGAAAACCAGAGCAAGACAAGTCTGCCCACCTTCACCCCTCCTGTTTAACATAGTGTCGTGAGTCCTAGCTAAAGCAATCAGACAAGAGAAGGAAATCAGGGATATCCAAGTAGGAAAAGAGGTCAGGTTATCCCTCTTTTCTGATGATATGATTCTATACCTTGAAAATCCAAGAGAATCTGTCAAGAAAGTTTTCTTCTTGCAATTATGAAGGACTTTAGCAAAGTCTCAGTATATAAAATCCACATGCAAAAGACAGTCACATTCTTATATACCAACAACAAATAGGCAGAGAATCAAATAAAAAGCATAAACCATTCACAATAGCAACAACAACAACAAAAATGAAATGGCTTCTTTCTAACTAGAGAAATGAAATACTTTTTCAATGAAAACTACAAAACTCAAAGATGCTCAAAGAAATCAAAGATGACGGAAACAAATGGAAGAATATTCCTCCTCAGGATTGAAAGAATTAACATGGTTAAGATGTCCATCCTACCCAAGGCAATCTACTAAATTTAAGGCAATACCCACTAAATTACTAATATCATTCTTCTCAGACTTGGAAATGACTATACAGAAATTCATATGGAAACATAAATGATTGCAAACAGCCAAAATAATCCTCAGCAAAAGAAACAAAGTAGGAGGTATCACACTTCCAGCCTTTAAGCTTTATTATAAGACTACAGTAATCAAAACAGCCTGGTATTGGTACAAGAACACACATATAGACCAATGGAATAGGATAGAGATTCTGGAAGCAAAACCTCAATTTCTCACCCAACTCATTTTCAACAAAACCTCCACTAACAACCACTAGGGAGAGGAGAACTTATTCAGTAAACGGAGCTAGGAAAACTGGCAGACCACATGCAGAAGTTTAAAACAAGACCCCTCCCTATTACCACACACAGAAATCAACTCTAAATGAGTCAAAGACCTAAACCTCAAACTATAAGAACTTTAGAAAATGCAGGAGACACCCTTACAGAAATTGGAACTGGCAACCAATTCCTAATCAAAACCCGAAGTGCCCATGCCTAAAAGTGGGGCCTCATCAAACTGAAAAGCTTCTGCAAAGCAAAAGAAACCATAAAGAGAGCTGGGATAGCCAGGCATGGTGGCACGTGCCTATAGCTACTTGGAAGGCTAAGGCAGAAGGATTACCTGAGCTCAGCAGTTCGAGGCTGTGGTGGCTGTGAATGTGCCACTATACTCCAGCCTGGGCAACAGTGAGACTCTGACTCAAAAAGAAAAAAAAAAAAAAAAGCTAGGAGACAGCCCACAGACTGGGAAAAAAATTTTTACCAATTGTATATGTGGCATTCAGGATCTACAAGGAACTCAAAAGTGCTGAAAAGAAAAAAACAAACAACCCTACTAAAAAGTGGGCAAAAGATATGAATAGACACTTCTCAAAAGAAGACATATGAGCAGCCAACAGATACATGAAAAAATGCTCAGCCTCACTAGTCATCAAAGAAATGCAAATTAAAACCACACTGAGATACCACCTAACTCCAGTCAGGATGACCATCATCAACAACTTAAAAATAACAGATGCTGGAGAGGATGTGGGGAAAAGGTAAACTTTACACTGTTGGTGGGAGTGTAAACTAGTACAACATCTGTGGAAAACAGTTTGGCGATTCCTAAAAGATCTAAAAATCGACCTTCCATATGACCCCACAATCTCCCTTACTGGGAATATACCCAGATGAACTCAAATCACTCTATGATGCCTTGAATCTTGCTGAATTCTATTAGAAGAAGGGGGAAAGAAGGGGTTATTTTTTCATGCTACAGTTTGTGTTGGGGATGATTAAAATGTTTTGTACACAAATAGTGGTGAGTTACACAACATTATGAATGTATTTAATGCCTTAAATTGTACATCATACATGGCTAAAATTATAAATATTGTGTTGTGTATGTATCGCCACAATGAAAAAGAATTACTCCAAAGAGAGAAATTAAGACAATGCAAAATAGGTGGAAGATAGATATACCAACTAAAGGTACAAAATACAGTGTTCAGAAGAGAGCTGCAAATAAGCGACTGATTTTCAACAAAGGTACCAACGTGATGAGAGAAAGCATTTCATTTTCAACAAATGGGTTAGAACAACTGAATGTCTCCATGAGGGGTGTGTATATTAACTTCTAACCTTACTTCACAACCATACATAAAAGTTAGCTCAAAATAGACCATAGTCCTAAACACAGAAGCTAAACCCATAAAACTTTTATAAGAAAATATGGATGAAAATTTTTATGATCTTTGGGTAGGGAAAGTTTTGTTAAACAGAACACAAAAACCATAACCATTAAAGTAAACAAAAGATAAATTGATCTTCATCAATTTTTTCGAAGTAAACTATTTCAACAGAGTGGAAACAACATTAGCAATACATATATCTGAAAAAATAAACTTGCATTAAGAATCAATTTGACTCTTATAACTTGGTAATAAGATAATAAACAATCCAATAAAATTCAGCTAAATATTTGAATAGACATATCTGGAAAGAGGATATATATGTAGCAAGAGTCTCATTACCATTAGTCATTAGGGAAATGTAAGTTAAAACTACAATGAAATGCCACTCACCAAGGTGGCTACATTATTAATCAAACTGAAAAATTTCAAGTGTCAGTGATGATATGGAGCAATTATCCCCCTAATACATTGCTGATGAGAATAAAAAAATGGTACTTTGATGAACAGTTTGACATTAACTTATGAAGTTAAACACCCATTTACCATTTGATGTAGCCATCAAATTCTAGATACAAGCCTCCAAGAGAATTGAAAACATGTCCACATAAAGACATGAACTCAAATATTCTTAGCAAATTTTTGACAATAGTTCATCAGTAGTTTAAGCAATCTAAGTATCCATCAAGAAGAACTTGGATAAAAAAATTGTGGTCTACCCATACATAAAAAGGAATAAATTCTTGATGGAGGCAACCACATGGATGAATCCCAAAATTATGTTTCTGTGTGAAAGAAGAAGCCAGACACAGACAGTACTTATGATTCCATGTGCATGAAATTGAGAAAGTCAAAACTAAGCTAAGTGGTGAGAACATTGACTGCAAATGGGTTCCAGTGAACCTTTTGGTGTGATAGGAATGCACTGTATCTTGATTGTGATAGCTAAACAGTTACATATAATTTTTCAAAAACTCATTTAATCGTACACTTAAAATAGATGCATCTTATTGCTTATAAATTATAATTCTACAGAATCGATGTAAAAAAAGAGAAAAAAAAAACTTCATAAATCACAGGGCCTGTGCTGGTATTTGGGATTTAGACAGCAGGCTCTGGAGACATACTGCCTGACTCAAAATCCTTATGATACTTGATACTGGAGATGCTATTTAACCTCTGTGTGCCTTTGTTCATTCGTATGTAAAATAAGGGCGTTTTATGATAGTTTTTCTAAGATTGAGTTGGTGCTCAGTGATTATAGCGGTGACTGACATAGCATTCTGTAAAAATAAACTGTAACTATTATTATGAATGCTATTTAGAGTCAGTGTTGATATTTTTTTCTCTACTTCCATTGTGGTGGGGGAGAATTGCATCACACACCTTATGACCCAGGAGTATACTCCCCATGTCACACTGATTTGGGCTCCCAATAAGTTGGATATTTTGCATATTTTGGCAGAGAGATAAGGAGCTACGTCCTCTCAGAGCTGACTGAGAACAGCAGATAGGACAAGAAGGGACAGCATAGTTGTCTCGAAGGGTGGGGGTGAACTTGAAGCTCAAGCTTATCCCTCCTTGGCCCTCCTAAGTTTAGTAGCTTCAGTTTAGTATCTGGGAATGCTTTTCTGCCCACTAACAGACCAGCTATCACTGTGGAGTGTCCCAACACAAATCTGTTATAACAACATTGAACGTACCTTATCTGACCACGTCCAGCACTTTCTTCTAAAGGATGCAATAGTCACAGCCATGCTGAGCTCTACTATATTGATGATCAGCAAGACTGACAAAATTCCCTGCCAAAAAATGAAGATAAATAAATGGCATTTGGATGAAAGCTATATTATTTTAAAGATAGAAACCTTACACTCTAGCACCAAGTATGGGAAAACCCACACTTTGGATGGTTCTGTAGCCATCAGACATTGCACAGTTTTCATCTTGTGTCTTTCTGATAAGGCAGGGATAACAAACTTCACTGCCAGTGGGAGCCAGGCAGTCATCTTGAGCTAAATAGGAAGGGAGACAGCAGAGAGTAAGGGTGTCATAGGAAGTATTCACGACTCAATTCCAGCCAGTTGTTGCCATATGGGTTCATGGGTACCATGATTCTTGTTTCCCGCTGCCCCCTAAGGAAGCAGGATATACATGCTTTTGGAGGTGAAAATTTCATTATTTATTCACCTGTGTGAGTCAAATAGAACATATATATAAACTGGATATAGTCCAGAGATTGCCATTTTGCACACTCTGCTTTAACGTAATGTTTACATTGAAAAGCAGCATGGTATAGCAGGGTGTTTGAAAAGCTTAGACTCTAGAGACAGAATGAGCTGGACACAGCTGGGTCGAAGTCACACTTAACCTCAAGCAAGTGACTGAGTCTCTCTGAATCTTGGTTTCTCCGCAATATACCTAGAATCTTAGATATTTACCATTTGTTAGTAAAACTGAAATGTATGAAAATCCTACTATATGCAATTTACTGGCTTCCTCCATTGAATAAAATAAACCTGGTCTTGGGTTCTTTGCAACTTACATCATAGTAAGGAAGGCAGGCATTAACAAATAATTAGATACTTATTTACTCAACTATATTGCGATAAGTGCTATGAAGAAGAATTGGGAGTTATATAATACTATAATGGGGGAATCTAAGCAGATCTGAGAGTGGAGATGTAATTAGGAAGAACTTCCTTTAAAAAGTGATGTTTGAGTTGAGATTTAAGAATGAAAATGAATTAATTGTATAACCGGTCTGAGGACCATTCAAGGCTGGAAGAAGCTGGTCTTAAGATCCTGGGGCAGTGGGTACTTGATGTATTAATAGATTCTAGGAAGTGGCCATAGTGTGGAGTGAGAAGGTTAAAATCTGGCGATAATGCTGGAAGGTAGGCGGGATAGGTGTTTTAGGGATTTGTATGCCTCTTAAGAGTTAGATCTTAATCCTGTGTTTCACAGGAAGTCATTAAGTGATGTGCTCTGATGTGCATTTTTAAATGGTGACTCTGACTACAGAATAAATAGATTGGTTTTGGAGCAGGGATCAAAGAGTTGTCTAAAACCCACTGTTCTGGCATGGTGATTTGGCAGCAAGAAATGGTTAAATTCTACAATTAAGGATCAGATTTGTCCATGATTCTGTATGGACCCCTCTAAAGGCTGAGAAGGGGACTGAAATCTAGCACAGTTATCTCAGCCACTTCTTTTTCAGGAGCATAAAGAGCCTAGTACCAACCGGGGAAAATGAGAACTCAGTCACCCAATAAGGAGCCCCTTACTTTTGCTAACGTTCTAGGGATGGGAACCTCCTCTGTGGGACCTGGCATTGGGCCCTGGGGACGCCTGGGTCTTGGAGTCCATGAAACTCCAGCCAATGTGCAGAGATCAGAAAGTTTACAGGTAATTAATCCTGTAATACCCATTCATGGATAGCAGAATTTCATATATTTGGAAATTTAATCCTTTTGGTGTACAAGATGTATACCAATATAATAGACAGTACTTGGCTCCTGTTCATTTAAGATTAAGGACAAGAATTACAATGTTATATTATGTTTTGGGCCCAATTAGGAAAGGGTTTTATTCCTTATATTGTTTTCTGGCTTTCCATAGTAACCTGCGATAAGTCTGATTTTGAAATTTATCTCAGAACACATGAAAGTGTCTCTAGGTTCACTTCACTGGGTGATTGTGAAGATTAAATAAGATCTTGTATTCAGTCACCGATAGCTCTTTTCCATTTCCTTCTTTATTGAGGGAGACAATTTTTCATGATTTCACTTTATTTTCCCCCAACGGGTTTAAATATCTTTAAAATTCTAGGACACAAGCCTTCAAGGTATAACTGGTAGATATAGTAAAACCCTAGGACTTACTTAGGGATCTAGAAGGAAAGACCCATTGAAATCATTGGCATGCTTAAAAATGATGTCACTGATTACTTATTAGATAAACACTTAAAATCATACCTGCAATTGCATGTTTTGGTAAAATTATACCTCATCTGCTTTAATGAATAAAATTGCTGCAATTATATGAAATAATTTATGTCCTAAAATTATTAAAATACTTCACTTTAGTAAGTGGCTTAAATACCTTCTCCCGCTGTATTTTGTTTTCAGTGTTAAGCAAACTTTTTAGATCATTTTGTTCCTCAATAATGCTGAAAATGTAAAATTTAATTCAAGCCATGCCAACAATGATTGTATTAGCTAAAACTATTGACTAGTTCCACTCTGCCAGGTACTGTTTTAATTTAAGCAATTATTACAACGCAGGTATTCTTATTATGTTCATTTTCCACATGAGGAAAACTGAGGTTTAGCGAGAATACGTTAGGCCAATATCACAAGCTTATAAGAGGCAAGACCAGGATTCAAATCCAGACAATATGGCTCCTGCATTATCTTAAGCGTCATTACACAATGCACTTCTTAACCGTCAGTTCAAATGCTGACACAGCTTCAGTTATTGAAATAAAAATGAATGAATCACTGCATCATGGACATGAAAGTTCAGATAAGATTTTACAGATTCATTGTACAAAATGAGACCACTTACCATTAATAAAGTTCTTCTTAAACCACATATTCCTTCAAGAGAAGGCTTTGGGCAGTACTTGGGTTGATATCTATAGCTGATAATGGTTAGAGTAATCCCAGCTACTGCAACCAAGGAACTGATAACATTCATGGCCATGACACCTTGTCCCTAGAAAACAGTTTTAAAAAATAAAGTATATAAAATCCAAAGCTAAAGTAACCTTGCAAGAAATTTTTAGTGCTTTTAGTTTTCCAGAAACTTTCAGGGGTGAGTTGCTTCATCAGGTCAGTATGATAGGAAGACTTGATAAACTAAATGTTGATTCATTAAAGTCAGAAGACAAATGAAATTTTAGAATAAGCCAAGGGTACTCTATGAATAATACTAAAGAAAATGCTCGTTTTATCCCAGGGCGCCATCTTTCATAGGCTGGCGTGTTAGAAAATATCTTGACTTGGAAGTTAGGCCTGATTTTGAGTTTTAGTTTCACTAAAACCTTGTTCAAATCAGCTAATCTCTTGGAATTGTGATTTCTATCTTTAAAAATGTGAATGATGTCACCTAATTTTAGGGTAGTATTCATTTATTTAATAAATATTTAGTGTGCTCCAAATATGTGTCAATACTGCGTTAGGCCCGGCAGACACAAAAATCAATGACTTCCTGCAACCTTGTGGTTTACCTTCATTCTCCAGGAGGATTTAAACAATAACCAACAAAATAATGAACATTATTTAAGATGGCAACACATTTAGACTGAAGTTTAAAGGTGTTCTTCCTTGAACTCAGGCTTCCTATATGTAAGACACAAAAAGTCCAGATCGCCTCCCTCACTTCCCTTTATTCTTTATTCTCATTGTTTGGAGTATGGGGTAAATATGTCTGAGTTTCTTCCAAGGAAGGGGGTTGTCCTATGCATTTCTCCCAGCCCTGATATTTCTTTTTTAAAGGAAAAACAAGGAAAAGTCTCACATCTCAATCCAGCAGATATTAACTGTTCCTTTATTGGTTGTGTGTTTTGTCTTTGGTGGTGGGAAATGCAATGATGCGTTTACACACCTGGTCCTTCCTGGAGCGGTTTGTGGCTTAATGTGGCAGGTCTTGGAAGTACACTTATGCCTTGGTGTTTACACCAAACCCAGGTCTTTAGTTCAGACATATTTTGGCAGAAAATGCACAGGGACATACAAATGTGCCTTCTTTCTCAGTCTTCAACCCTTTGTTTTCTTAAGGCTGTATTTTGGTTCACAAGGTGTGTAAATAAGTCACCTCTCATATATATTGTACTTTACAAAAAACTTGCCCAACTTAGTCTAATCTATTTTTGTGTTTTTTTTTTTTTGAGTCGGGGCCTTACTCTGTCATGATCGTGCAGCCTCTGCCTCCTGGGCTAAGGCAATACTTCCATCTCAGCCTTCTGAGAAGTTGGAACTACAGGAGTGCACCACCATGCCCAGCTTATTTTTATTTATTTATTTATTTATTTATTTATTTATTTTTGTAGAGACGAGGTCTCCCTATGTGGCCCAGGCAGGTCTCAGATTCCTGGACTCAAGCAATCCTCCAGTGTTGGCCTCTCAAAGTGCTGGGATTATAGGCATGAGCTGCTGTTCCTGGCTGATTGTTATTATAGTTTTGTGAGATGGATAGCAAACTTGTTGTTATCCTCATTTTGCAGATCAATGGGTTCGGACTTAAGTGACTGTGAGCAATCCTACAGTTGGTAGAAGAGCTGTGATGGAAAACCAGGTCTTCTGATGCCCAGTTCAGCATCTTGCCCCCATGCCTTCCTGCCCAGCTCTCTCTGCATAGCTCTCAGTGAATCAGGGGTAGGTCTTTCCTGACCTTAGTATATTTCTGAGCTCTGGAAGGAAGTCAGTACAGAGAAGACAGCATTTGGGGCTTCATCTGCATTGTCTGCATGTATTTCCATTGATGGACATAGAGGCATTCATCAACCCAGAACTTCTCTATGGCTTGTAGTTCTCTCCAGAGGACCCTAAGAACAGTTAAAATAACTTTGAGTGAAAGCTCACATCTCCAGGACCTTAACAAGATCAGAGTGCTTAGAAGGAAGTGCAAACATTTAAGTATCATTATGCCTTTTATAAATCTTATTAAAACCTCAAAGTATCCCTTGGAAGTAGGTACTTTTGCCTTCAGGTTGACCCAGCAGTTAGTGGTAGCTTGGATTCAATCCTAGAGAAATCCAGCATCAATTTCCAGACTTTAGACCTTAGGCCCCAAGAAAAGCCTCTGTTGATAGTGAAGGGTTAGAATCTGGAAACAAGAATTACTGGAATTCTAGGATTGGTTTTGGTTAAAGCGTAGCTTCTCAACCTTGGTATTATTGACATTTCTGGTTAGATAATTTTTGTGGGGGTGGAGGGGGAAGCTGCCCTGTGTAAATTATGGTGCTTACAAATAACCCTGGTTTCCATCTACTAGATGCCAATAGCACCAGTTGGGGCATCTAAAAAAATGTCCTCAGATGTTGTCAAATATTCCTAATGGGAGGCAGGGAATTACCCATAAGTAAGAACATTCCAATAAACAACGCTTTCTGTTTTCTTGACCAAGGAGAAGGTAACCAAATCAAGAAATGTGGCACGACTGGTGACATTGACAAACAGGAATGATCTACACTGCAAACTTGATCTATAAAGATTTTCCTGAGAGATGCTTTTTACAAAAGACTTAGCCTAGACAGATGAAATAAGAAAGTGAAAGACTTCAAATTACATAGTCACAAAAGTGACTTACCAGAATTTTTTTTGACTTTTGATCAGCTCCTGTGAGGTATCCTGTAATAATAAACTGTTAAGAAGACAAAAATCAAAAGTTAACTGGTGATGTGTTTGAATGCCTTACAATACAATCTCCTTTGGATTCACAGATTATCTGTCTGTAAATCTCCTAACCCACCTAGTCTTTTCACCTGAGCATTAAGGAGAAAGAAGGACAGGCACTGAGGTCAGGAGAAATACTGGGCTGAACTTGCTCAGCATTAAATAAGGGCTCTGTCTCGGTCAGCTGGGACAGACAGGCTCCTCTTATGGTTCAGAAGATACTGTCCAGATGTTTGGCAGCTGGGCTCCAAAAAGGCTCTAGGCCTGGAAGAGGGAAGGAGGAACTGTGTCTATTCTGAGCATGTGAAGGGAGACTTTCTCAGGGAGAGGAAGTCTTTCTCAGGGAAGACCCCTCTAAAGGCTGAGAAGGGGACTGAAATCTAGCACAGTTATCTCAGTCACTTCTTTTTCAGGAGCATAAAGAGTCTAGTACCACCTGGGGAAAATGAGATATCAGTCACCCAATAGGGAGCCCCTTACTTTTGCTAATGTTCTAGGGATGGGAGCCTCCTCTGTGGTACCCTGAGCACACCTGGGTCTTGGAGTCCATGGAATTCCAGCCAATGTGCAGAGAACAGAAAGTTACCTTTGATAGCTCCCTCCACTTCACCCCCACATCAGATGACTAAGTCCTATCAGTTCTGCCTCCAAGTCCCTCTCAACGGTCTCATCCCTCTATGTTCATTCCACCCAGCGAATCCAGGGCACCATTATTGCCTCCCCAGGATGACTGCAGCCTCCTCTCGGTTGATTTCCCCAGGTTTGCTGTTATCATTGAATTCATTTTCCACTCAAAAACCACAGTGACATTTCTTAGTGAAAAGTCTTCAAATGTTGCTACCCTCTTTTAAAATTTCCAGGGGATTTCTCTTGCTCTCACATTGAAGTTCCATGTTCTTAACATGACTACAAGGGCGGGCATGACCTCATTCCAGTATACATGTATAGCCTCGTTTTAAACCATGACTTGTCTTGGACTTCCTTTGGTTCTTTCTCATTCAAGCCCCTGGCCCATGGTTTCTCTTTGCTGCGGACACTTTCCTTCCACTTTGCCCAATGAACACCTATGTGGAAAGCACTTCCCTGGTCTCCCAGGTTGGGTAGGTCCTTCGTGGCACCTGGAATTTCTGTCTTCAAACACTTAGCACAAGTGTAGAAATATACTTTGGAGTTATTTTTTCCTTTTATAAAATTTCAATGTTCAGTATTAGAAATATTCTGTGCTGAGAAACAACTACATGTTGTTTT
>NW_007240529.1:0-611 GCF_000164805.1 Carlito syrichta
AAAAAAAAAAAAAAAAAAAGGAAAGAAAAAAGGAAAGAGAGGACTCTGTGTTCAGCAAGTAATCAATTCCCTGGCACTTAGTTCAGATGTATTTGTAGGATGTGAAGATGGGCTTCATTCATTGCCCCACATCGGGGGCAGAGCTCTGAAGACGAGGATTGGCTCCCCTCTTGGGGAGCTGGCCTGCAGAGCAGGCATCTCTCGCTGAGACCAGATGAAAAACTGGCCAGGGGCCCTGGCCACACACCGCCACAGCTGAGAGAGATGGAGCAAAGCCATGGAGTGGAAACTTGGGTTTGCACAAGAGGTCAGATCAAAGAGCTGGAGGGACTCCCCTTCCCTGCATTCCTCACCATCAACACATCTACAGAGCAGGGTGGGAGGGGCCCCCCCATCCAGAACCTACTGTGGAGGAGACACAGTGACAGGCCCCTTCAATCCTTATCTCATTTAATTCTCATGCTGACCCCATGAAACTATTTTATAATTCTACTTTATAACTGTAAATTGAAGCTTGGAGAGATGATGTGGATTGGTGAAGGATGTATAGCAGAGCCAGGATTCAAATTTAGATCTGCTTGACTCCAAGGCCCTTCCAGAAATCTCCCTTT
>NW_007240530.1:0-390 GCF_000164805.1 Carlito syrichta
ACTCTATGATAGGGATGAACTCTCACATTTCAATAATTAGCCTGAATGTGAATGGACCAACCGTACCACTGAAAAGACGTAGAATGACAAAATGGATAAAATATCACCAGGCAACAATAAACTGACTTCAAGAGACCCATCTCACTAGAAAGGACATAGACAGACTCAATGTAAGAAGATGGGAAACAAATTTTCAGGTGAATGGAACACAAAAGAAAAGAGGAGTCGCAATCCTAATTTCAGAGAAAATACCATTTAAGCTATCAAAAATTTAAAAGGATATAGAGGGCCACTACATAATGATAAAAGGTTCACTCCATCAACAAGAACTATCTATCCTAAACATATATGCACCCAACATAGGTGTGCCAACTTTCATAAAGCAACTTC
>NW_007240531.1:0-1174 GCF_000164805.1 Carlito syrichta
CTTAAGGTTTTCAAGTTTGTTTCCATACAAGTGTACATAGTAGTTTCTAATGATCTTTTGTATTTCTTCAGGGTCACATGTGACTTCATCTTTTGTGTTCCGATTGTGCTTATTTGAGTTTTTTCTCTTTTTTTCTTGGTCAGTCTAGCTAGGGGATCATCGATCTTGTTTATCCTTTCGAAGAACCAGCTTTTTGGTTCATTGATTTTTTGTATTATCTTTTTGTCTTCTATGTCCTGGATTTTGACTTTTATTTTGGTGATCTGAATTCTGCTGAAATTAGGGATTTTGTGGTCTTGCTTTTCCAGCTTCCTTAGGTGGCTTGTTTGGCTATTAATTTGTATTCCCTCAATTTTCTTCATGTGTGTTTGCAGGGATATAAATTCCCCTCTTACTACAGCTTTTAAGGCATCCCAGAGACTTTGGTAAGATGTTTCTTTATTTTCATTTGTTTCCAGGTATCTTTTGATCTCTGTTTTGTTTTCATCATTTACCCAAGAGTTTGTTAGCATCATGCTGTTTAGTGTCCATGTCTTTGTGGGTTTGGGGGGGAACTTTTTGGTGTCAATGTTTATTTTTATTCCACTGTGGTCTGAGAAGATGCATGGTAGAATTTCGGTCCTTTTAAATTTGCTTATGCTTTATTTATTGCCAATTATGTGATTGATCTTAGAATGAGTTCCATGCAGTGGTTAGTAGAATGTGTATTCTAAGGTCTTTTAATGGAGTGTTCTGTAGGTATCAATCAAGTCCATTTGGTCCAGAGTCACATTGAGGTTCCAGATCTCCTTGCTGATTTTTTGTCTTGATGATCTGTCTAGGGTGGTGAGTGGGGTATTAAAGTCCCCAGTTATGATGGTGTTAGAGTCAATATCCTTCCTTAGTTTTCCTAGAAGTTGCTTTATGAAAGTTGGCGCACCTATGTTGGGCGCATATATGTTTAGAATAGATATTTCTTAAGGATGGAGTGAACTTTTATCATTATGTAGTGGCCCTCAGTATCTTTTATAATTTTTGATAACTTAAATGGTATTTTGTCTGAAATTAGGATTGTGACTCCTCCTTTCTTTTGTGCTCCATTCACCGGAAAATTTGTTTCCCATCCTCTTACTTCGAGTCTGTGTATGTCCTTTCTAGTGAGATGGGTCTCTTGAAGGCAGTATATTGTTGCCTG
>NW_007240532.1:0-1163 GCF_000164805.1 Carlito syrichta
TGCCATAACTAGACGCCTGATGGCTAGCCAGGTTACTTAACATGCTACCTACATTCATAGCCCACTGGCTTGCCAGTGGACTTAACTACCTAGCTAAACTGCTGGCCAGCGAGCTGACTTATCTTGGTGACTTAACTAGTTAGCCAGCTGACTAACCAGTTGAATTAACTAGTTAGCTATCCTGCTAGGCAGTGGGCTAGCCAACTGATTTAACTAACTGAATTATCTAGCTAGCCAGCTTACTTAACTAGCTGACTTAACTAGCAAGCTACCTCCATAGACAGTTGACTTAACTAGCTAATTTAACTAGTGAGCTCCCTAGGTATCAATCATATAGCTAGCTGACTTAACTAGCTAGCTATCTGACAAATCTAGCTGAATTAACTAGCTAGCTACCCAGCTGGCCAGCTGACTTAACCAGCTGAAATAACTAGCAAGCCAGCTGGCTACCCATCTGATGTAACTAGCATTTTAGTAGCTAGCCAGCTGGCTAGACAACTGACTTAACAAGCTGACTTAACTAGCTCACCAACTGGTTAGCCAGCTGACTAAACTACCTGACTTAACTAGCTTGCCACCAGGCTAGCTGGCTGACTTATTTGCCTAGCTACTTAGCTAGCCAGCAGCCTAGCCACCTGACTTAACTACTCACTTAACAAAGTAGCCAGCTTGCTAGAAAACAGACTTTACTAGCTAGCTACCTATCTAGACAGCTGGATAGCCAGGTGACTTAACTAGGTGACATAACAAGATAGTCTCATGGCTAGCCAGCTCACTTAACTAGCTACCTACCTACATAGCCCACTGGCTTGCCAGCTGAGTTAAGTAGTTAACCTGCTGGCCAGCGAACTGACTTAACTGCTTGACTCAAGTAGGTAGACAACTGGCTAGCCATCTGATTCAACTAGCTAGTTACCCTGCTTTGCAGATGGCTAGCCAAATGACTTAACTAGATGACCTAACTAGCTAGCTACCTAGCTAGCCAACTGGCTGACCTGGTGACTTGACTAGCTTACTTATCCAGCTAGCCAGCTGGCTGGCCAACTGAGTTAACTAGCTAAATTAAGTAGCTAGAGAGCAGGCTGGCCAGCTGAATTAAATAGCTGACTTAACTAGCTAGCCAGCTGGCTACCAGCTGACTTAACTAGCTAGCTATGTAGCTT
>NW_007240533.1:0-1136 GCF_000164805.1 Carlito syrichta
TTGGTGTTTTATTTGGATAGGTTCTATTGCTATTTGTTCAAGTTTATTACTTTTTCTTCAGTGTCTAATAGTTTATTAATCTCAGTCATTGTATTTTTATTCAGACACCTTATTTTTCTTCTCTACATATTTCATTTGGATATTTACAAATATGTATCTTCTATTTCTTTCTAGATAATGTTAGTACTTTTCTTTACATCCTTGAGAATATTTTTCAAATTTGTATTAGTTTTTAATGGTCCTGTGTGTTAATCTATCCTCTCTGTCATGTCTAGGTCTGTTGATAATAATTAGATTTTCTCTTAATTGTGGTTCATCTTTTTTTGCTCCTTTGCTTGTCTGCTAATTTTCGATTGAATACTGAACATTGTGAGTTTTACATTGTTGGTTGATGTGTTTTGTTGTTTTCTTTTGAAGAGTTGGACTTTGTTCTGATATACAGTTAAATTATTTTGGATGAGTTTGATTCAATTGTGGCATGCTTGTAATTTATGTTGTCAGATCCAGAGTGTCCTTTATTCTAGAGAGAGTTTAGTTTTACTATAAATGTGAAAGACGTCTAATGGCTGTATTAAATTCCCTGTGAATTATGAGATCTCTCCACCCTGGCTATCCTTTATGAGCTCCAGAAATTATTTGTCCTACTTTTGTTCCAGTGTTTTTCTTCCTGGTCTCAGGGAACTTCTACTTAAGCATGTGTACATGACTACTCAGCCACGGCTTAAGAGGATCCTCTGCATATTTTCAGAGCTTTCATTCTGTGCATCTCCTTCTTCTATAGTACTCTCCCTCACAAATTCAAGACATACTAATCTCCCTAAACCATACTGTTTCCTCTATTAAGCAAGACTTGTATGCTCTGAGGTTAATGTTCTTTGAGCTGCATTCTCAAAATTATCTCCAGGCAGTAATCTTTTGTAATTGTAGGGGTCAACTGATTTACTTCCCTTTTCTCAGGCATCAGTGCTGTGCTGCTTGTTGGCCAATGTCTGAAAACAGTTCTTATATATTTTGTCTAGATTTCTATTAGGTGAGCAATTCCCATAGCAATTAGTCCTTCAGAGAAGAAGCAAATATCCCATACTCACTAAGACAAATTTTCATAGCTTAGTAACTTGAGGGAAGTTCTGTTTCAG
>NW_007240534.1:0-771 GCF_000164805.1 Carlito syrichta
GGTCCTGTGTGTTAATCTATCCTCTCTGTCATGTCTAGGTCTGTTGATAATAATTAGATTTTCTCTTAATTGTGGTTCATCTTTTTTTGCTCCTTTGCTTGTCTGCTAATTTTCGATTGAATACTGAACATTGTGAGTTTTACATTGTTGGTTGATGTGTTTTGTTGTTTTCTTTTGAAGAGTTGGACTTTGTTCTGATATACAGTTAAATTATTTTGGATGAGTTTGATTCAATTGTGGCATGCTTGTAATTTATGTTGTCAGATCCAGAGTGTCCTTTATTCTAGAGAGAGTTTAGTTTTACTATAAATGTGAAAGACGTCTAATGGCTGTATTAAATTCCCTGTGAATTATGAGATCTCTCCACCCTGGCTATCCTTTATGAGCTCCAGAAATTATTTGTCCTACTTTTGTTCCAGTGTTTTTCTTCCTGGTCTCAGGGAACTTCTACTTAAGCATGTGTACATGACTACTCAGCCACGGCTTAAGAGGATCCTCTGCATATTTTCAGAGCTTTCATTCTGTGCATCTCCTTCTTCTATAGTACTCTCCCTCACAAATTCAAGACATACTAATCTCCCTAAACCATACTGTTTCCTCTATTAAGCAAGACTTGTATGCTCTGAGGTTAATGTTCTTTGACCTGCATTCTCAAAATTATCTCCAGGCAGTAATCTTTTGTAATTGTAGGGGTCAACTGATTTACTTCCCTTTTCTCAGCATCAGTGCTGTGCTGCTTGTTGGCCAATGTCTGAAAACAGTTCTTATATA
>NW_007240535.1:0-7864 GCF_000164805.1 Carlito syrichta
CAAGCCAACTGACTTAACTAGCTAGCCAAATTTTTGATTACACTGCTACCATCTGGCTTAACTAGTTAGCTACCTAGCTGTCTAGGGAGACAGCTAGCCAGATAGCGGGCTGGCCAACTGGCTAGCCAGCTGGCTTAATTAGGCAACCTTCTGGCTAGAGAGTTGGATAGCCACCCAACTTAACTAGCCAGGCACCCTGCTCATCTGCCTAGATAGCCAGCGGTCTTAACTATCTAGCCACCTACCTAACAAGCCTGCTAACCAACCAGCTTAACTTGCCAGACGGCTAACTAGCTGACTTAACTAGCAAACTTAACTAGATAGCCATTCGGCTAGCCAGCTGCCTTAACTAACTAGTCAATTAGCCTGCCGGTTGTATAGCCAGTTCACTTAACTCACTGACTTAACTAGGTAGCCAGCCTGCTATCCAGCTGACTTAATTAGCTAGCTGCCTAACTAGCCAGGTGGTTAGCCAGCTGACTTAACTAGCTGATTTAACCAAGTAGTCAGCTGGCTAGTAGCTGACTAAAGTTGCGAGTTATCTAGCTAGCCAGTTGGCTATCCAATTGAATTAATTAGCTGACTTAATCAGGTAGCCAGCTGGTTAGCCAGCTGACTCAACTAGCTGACCAATAATTTAGCCAGCTGGCAAGCAAGCTGATATAACTAGCTGACAACACTAGCTAGCCTGTTGGCTTGCCAGCTGACTTAACAAGCTAGATACCATGCTAGCCAGCTGGGAAGCCAGATGAATTAACTAGCTGACTTAAATAGCTAGCCAACTGGCTAGCCAACTGACTTAACTAGTTTGTTATCTAGCTAGCCAGCTGGCAAGCCAGCTGACTTAACTAGCTAACTTAAATATCTGGCTTGCTTGCTAGTCAACTGTATGTATTAGCTTGCTATATAGCTAGGCAGCTGGCTAGACAGATGACTTAACTAGGTGACTTAACTATATAGCCAGCTGTCTAGCCAGCTGACTTAAGTAGCAAGCTACCTAGTTAGCCAGCTGGCTAGCCAGCTGACTTAACTATGTGACTTAACTAGCTAGCCGCTTGCTGGACAGCTGACATAATTAGTTAGCTACCTAGCTAGTAAGCTGTATAACAAACTGACTTAAGTAAGTTACTTAACGAGCTAGCCAGCTGGCTTGACAGCTGACAAAACTAGCTAGCTACCAAGCTAGCCAGCTGTCTAGCCAGCTGACTTAACTAGGCTATTTAACTAACTAGCCATCTTGCTAGCAGGCTTACATAACTGCATAGCTACCTAGTTAGCCAGCTGGATAGTCAACTGACTTAACTAATTAGCTACCTACATATCCCTCTGGCTTGCCAGCTGACTTAACTACCTAGCTTTCTAGCTAACCAGTTGGCTGGAAAACTAACTTAACTAGGTAACAACTAGCAAGCCAGCTAGCTATCCAGCTGACTTTACTAGATAGCTACACAGCTAGGCAGGTGGATAGCCAGTTGATTTAACTAGCTGACTTAGCTAGCTAGCCAGCTGACGTAACTAGCTGACTTATCTATCTAGGTACCTAGGAATCCAACTGACATTACTAGCTGAAATAACTAGCTAGCATCCTATCTAGCTATCTAGCTAGCTAGCTGACTTAATGAGCTGACTTAACTAGCTAGCTGATAAAACTAGCTGTCTTAACTATCTGGCTACCTAGCTACTCAGTTTACCTTACTAGCTGAAATAACTAGTCAGACAACTCTCTAGCCATTTGAATTAACGAGCATTTTAACTAGCTAGCAAGTTGGCTAGCCAACTGACTTAATGAGGTAACAACTAGATAGACAGCTGGCTAGCCAGCTGATTAATCAACAGATTGATCAACGTGCTAGGCAGTTGGCCATTCAGGTGACTAAACTAGCTGTCTTAACGACTTATCCAGCTGGCTAGCCAGCTGACTTAACTAGCTCTCTAACTCTAGTCATCTGAATAGCCAGCATTCTTAACTGGCTGACTTAAGTCCTCTGTTCAACCAACTGACTTAACTAGGACACTACTTAGCTAGCCTACTGGCTAGCCAGCTGAGTTAACTAGCTCTCTTAACTAGCTTACCTGCTTTCTAGCCAGTTGAATTAAGTAACTTGCTACAAAGCTTGCCAGCTGGCTATCCAGCAGAATTAACTAGGTGACTTATCCAGCTAACCAGGTGTCTAGCTAGCTGACTTAAATAGCAAGCTATATAGCTAGCCAGTGGGTGAGTCAGATGGCTTATCTAGATGACAACTATCTAGTCAGATGGCTATACAGTTGACATAACTAGATAGCTACCTAGTTGGAAAGATGACTTAACAAGGTGACTTAACTAGCTAGCCAGTTGACTTAATTGCCTAGCTATGTAGCTAGTCATCAGGCTAGACAGCTGACTAAACTAGCTGAATTAACGAAGTAGCCAGGTGGCTAGCCAGCAGACTTAACTAGCTAGCTACCTAGATAGACAGCTGGATAGCCTGCTGATTTAACTAGCTGACATAACTAGACGCCTGATTGCTAGCCAGCTGAATTAACTAGTTACCTACATACATAGCCCAATGGTTTGCCAGCGGACCTAACTACCTAACTACCTAGGTAACCTGCTGGCCAGCGAGTTGACTTTACTAGGTGACTTAACTAGCTAGCCAACTTACCTAACGAGCTGACTTAGCTAGCTAGGTACATGCCTAGTCAGCTGACTTAACATGCTGCATTAACTAGTTAGTTCCCTAGCTAGCTATCATATAGCTAACTGACAGTTAGCTAGCTGACATATCTAGCTGAATTAACTAGCTAGCTACATAGCTATCCAGCACATTTAACTAGCTGAAATAACTAGTGACCAGCTGTCTACACATTTGATGTAACTAGCTTTTTAATAGCTAACCAGCTGTCTAGACAACTGACTTAAAGAGCTGACTTAACTAGATAGACAACTGGTTAGACAGCTGATTAAACTGACTGACTTTACTAGCTTGCCAGTTGGTTAGCCAGCTGACTTAATTGACTAGCTACCTAGCTAGCCAGCAGCCTAGCCAGCTGACAAAACTAGCTGACTTAACAAAGTAGTCAGCTGTCTAGTCAACATATTTAACTAGCTAGCTATCTAGCTAGACAGCTGTAAATCCAGGTGACTTAACTAGGTGACATAACAAGATAGCCTCATGGCCAGAAAGGTCACTTAACTAAATACATACCTACATTGCCTGCTGGATTCCCAGCTGAGTTAACACCTTACTACCTAGCTAACATGCTGGCCAGTGAGCTGACTTAACTGCGTGACTTAACTAGCTAGCCAGATGACTTGCCAGCTGATTTAACTAACTAACTACCCTGCTTTGCAGCTGGTTGGAGAGCTGACTTATCTAAATGACTTAACTAGCTAGCTACCTAGCTAGCCAGATGACTTAACTTGCTGACTTAATTAGATAACTGCCTAGCTAGCAGGGCAGCTGATTTAACCAGTTTAATTATCCTGCTAACTAGCTGGCTGACCAGCTGACTAACTAGCTGACTTAAGTATCTAGAGTGCTGGCTGGCCAGCTGAATTAACTAGCTGACTTAACCAGCTAGCCAGCTGGCTAACCAGGTGACTTAACTAGCTAGCTACCTAACTAGCTAGCTTGGAATCCAGCTGAATTGACTAGCTGACTTAGCTTTCTAGCCAGCTGTCTAGCCAGCTGACATAACTAGCTTGCTACCTAGCTAGCCAGGTGGGAAATCCACTGAATTACCTAGTTGATTTAATCTGCTAGCCAACTAGCTAACCAGCTGACTCAACTAGCTGACAACTAGTTAGCCAGAAGGCTAGCCAGCTGATATAAAAAGCTCTCTACATAGCTAGCTAGCTGGCTAGCCTGCTCACTTAACTAACTGACTTAATTACCTAGCAAGCTGGATAGCCAACTGAAATAACTAGCTCGCTACTTAGCTAGCCAACTGACTTAACTAGCTGATATAAATAGCTGGCCTGCTTGCTTGTCAGCTGAATTAACTTGCTTGCTATATAGTTAGCCATCTGGCTATCCAGCTGACTAAACGAAGTGATTGCTTAATTAATTAGCAAGACGGCTGAGTTAATTAGCAAGCTACACGGCTAGCCAGCTGGATAGCCAACTGACTTAACTAGGTGACTTAACTAGCTAGCCAGCGGTCTAGACTGCTGACATAACTATCTAGCTACCTAGCTAGCCAGCTGTCTAACCAGCTGACTTAAATAGCAAGCTACCTAGCTAACCAGCTGGTTAGCCAGCTGACTTAACTATGTGTCTTAACTAGCTAGCCAGCTGGCTGGACTGCTGACATAACTGGCTAGCTCCATAGCTAGCAAGCTATATACCAGCTGACTTAACCAGGTTACTTAACTAGCTTGCCAGCTGGCTGGACAGCTGACATAACTAGCTAGCTACACAACTGGCCAGCTGTCTAGCCAGCTGGCTTATGTAGGTTACTTAACTAACAAGCCTGCTGGCTATCAGGCTTACATAACTGCCTAGCTACCTAGTTAGAAAACTGGATAACGAGCTGAGTTAACTAGTTAGCTACCTACATATCCCACTGACTTGCCAGCTGACTTAACTTCCTAGCTTTCTAGTTAAGTAGCTAGCTAGCGAGCTGATTTAACCAGGTGACTTAACTAGCTAGCCAGCTAGCTAGCCAGCTGTCTTAACTAGCTAGCTACTCATCTAGGCAGGTGGCTAGCCAGCTGATTTAACTAGCTGCTTAGCTAGCTAGCCAACTGACGTTACTAGCTGACTTAACTCTCTAGCTACCTAGCAAACCAGCTGACATTAATAGCTGAAATAACTAGCTAGCATCCTAGCTAGCTAGCTGACTTAACTAGCTGACTTAGCTAGCTAGCTAACTGACATAACGAGCTGACTTACTACCTGGTTACCTAGCTTGACAGTTGACTTTACTAGTGAAATAAATAGCCAGACAACTGTCTAGCCATTTGAATTAACTAACTTTTATCTAGCTAGCGAGCTGGCTAGCCAGCTGATGTAACGAGGTAACTTAACTAGCTAGCCAGCTGGCTAACCAGTTGATTAATCAACTAGATGATTAACGTGCTAGGCAGCTGGCCAGCCAGGTTGAATAAACTAGCTGTCTTAACTAGTTATGCAGCTGGCTAGCCAGCTGACTTAACTAGCACTCTAGCTCTCTAGCCATCTGGATAGCCAGCTTTCTTAACTAGCTGACCTAATTAGCTAGCCAGCTGGCTAACCAACTGACTTTACTAGCTCACTACTGAGCTAGCCAGCGTGCTAGCCAGCTGAATTAACTAGCTGTTTTAATGTGCTGGCCTGCTTTCTATCCAGTTGAATTAACCAGCTTGCTACATAACTATCCAGCTGTCTATCCAGTTGAATTAACTAGATGACTTATCTTGCTTGCAATCTGTCTTGTGAGCTGTCTTAACTGGCAAGCTACTTAGCTAGCCAGCTGGCTAGTCAGCTGAATTGACTTGGTCATTTAACTATCTAGCCAGCATTCTAGAAAGCTGACATAACTAGCTAGCTACCTAGCTAGCATACTGGCATGCCAGCTGACATAACTAGCTTAATTAACAAGCTAGCTAGCTGACTTGACAGCTGACTTAAGTACCAAGCTACTTACCTAGCCAGCAGGCTAACCAGGTGACTTAACTAGCTGACTTAACGAAGTAGTCAGCTGGCTAGCCAGCAGACTTAGCGAGCTAGCTACTTAGCTAGACAGGTGAATAGCAAGCTGACTTATCTAGCTGAAATAACTAGACACCTGATGGCTAGCAAGCTCACATAACTAGTTACCTATCTACAAAGCCCATTGGCTTGTCAGCTGACTTAACTACCTAACTACCTAGCTAACCTGCTTGCAAGTGAGCTGACTTAGCTAGGTGACTAAACTAGCTAGCAGGCTGGCTAGCCAGCTGGCTTAACTAGCTAGATAGCCATCTATGCAGCTGTCTAGCCAGGTGACAACTCGCTGATTAACCAGCTAGCAACCTGGCTTAACTATCTGACTTAACTAACTAGATACCTAGATACCCAGCTGACTTAATAGCTGATTTAACTACCTTGCTACCTAGCTAGCTATCAGTTAACCAGGTGACTTAACTAGCTGACTTAGCAATATAGCTACCTGACATATCTAGCTGAGTTAACTAGCTAGCTTCCTAGGTAGCCAGCAGTCTTAACTAGCTGAAATAACTAGCGAACCAGCTGCCTACCCTTCTGATGTAACTAGCTTTTTATCCACCTAGCCAGCTGGCTAGAAAACTGATTAACGTACTGACTTAATGAGCTAGCCAACTGGTTATGTAGCTGACTAAACTAGCTGACTTAACTAGCTTGCCAACTGGCTAGCCAGTTGACTTAATTGCCTAGCTACCTAGGAAGCCAGCACCATAGCCAGCTGATTTAAGTAACTTACTTAATGAAGTAGCCAGCAGGCTAGTCAGCAGAATTAACTAGCTAGCTACCTGCCTAGGCAGCTGGATAGCCAGCTTACTTACCTAGCTGACATAACTAGATTTTCTGATGGCTAACCAGCTGACTTAATTAGCTACCTACCTACATAACACGCTGGCTTGCCAGCTGAATTGACTACCTACCTAACAAGCTAACTTGTTGGTCAGTGCACTGAATTAACTAAGTGACTTAACTAGGCAGCCAGCTGGCTAGCCAGCTGACTTAACTAACTGACTTAACTAGCTAGCCAGCTGATGTATCTAGATGACAACTAGCTAGCTACCTAGCTAGCCAGTTGACTTAACTAGCTGACTTAACTAGCTAGCTACCTAGCTAGCCAGCTGTCTCACCAGATGACTTATCTAGTTGACTTAACCAGCTAGCCTGCTGACTGGCCAGCTGACTTAACTAGCTAGCCAGCTGGATGGCCATCTGAATTAAATAGCTGTCTTTACCAGCTAGCTAGCTGGCTAGCTGGCTGACTTAACTAGCTAGCTACCTAGCTAGTCAGCTGGGAAGCCAACTGAATTTACTAGCTGACTTAACTAGCTATCCCACTTGCTAGCCAGCTGACTTAACGAGCTTGCTACCTAAATAGCAACTGGCTAGCCAGCTGGCTCTACTAGTTGATTTAAACAGCTAGCCATCTCGTTAGCCAGCTTACTCAATTAGGTGACTTAACTAGTGAGCCAGCTGGCTAGCCAGCTGACTTAACTAGGTCTCTACCTAGCTAGCTATCTGGCTAGCCAGCTGTATTAACTAGCTGACTAATTTAGCTGGCTATCTTGCTAGTCAACTGAGTTAACTATCTCATTGCCTAGCTAGTCATCTGGCTAGCCACCTGACTTAACTAGCTGACTTATATAGCTTGCCTCATTGGTAGTCAGCTGAATTAACTAGCTTGCTAAATAGCTAGCCAGCTGGCTTGCCAGCTGACTTAACTAGATAGCCAGCGGTCTAGACAGCTGACTTAATTATCTAGTTACCTAGTTAGCCAACTGTCAAGCCAGCTGACTTAAATAGGTGACATAACTAGCTAGCCAGCTGGCTAGCAGGCTGACATAACTCCCTAGCTACTAGCCAGGTGGATAGTGACCTGACTTAACTAGGTTGTTTAACTAGCTAACTGTCTAGTCAGGTAGCTTAACTAGCTAGCTACCCAGCTAGGCAGTTGACTAGGCAGCTGACTTAATTTGCTGACTAAACAAGCTAGTAACCTGACTTAACTAGCTGATTTAGCCAGCTAGCTACCTAGCTAGCCAACTGTCACAGCTAGCTGGCTTAACTTGCTAGCTACTTAGCTAGCTATCTAGCTTGCCAGCTGACTTAACTAGCTGACTTAACTAGCTAACTAGCTGATATGACTAGCTGGCATATAGTTAGCTTCCTAGCTAGCCAGCTCACTTAACTATCTGAAATAA
>NW_007240536.1:0-865 GCF_000164805.1 Carlito syrichta
GGCCGGGAGCTGCCACTGCACTCCAGTCTGGGCGACAGAGTGAGACTCCAACTCAAAAAACAACAACAACAATGACAACAACAAAATGTTACAAAATAACACTGTGGAATTTGATTCAGGATTGCTAGTGGTAACAAGGATTATGGTAGTGTGGATGGGTTGAGGAATGAGGGATGTGGAGGGAAAAAGACAGATGAAATTCCATACACCTGGATGTCTGGGAGCTCCTTCTGCAGGACTGATATTTGGAGGAGGTGGTTATGGGGTTAAGAGGCAGAGAGGCAAGCATGATAGTAGGGCCAGCACCCAGTTCGGCCAAGTCAGTGTTTATAGGAGGAGCTGAGACTCGCAAAGGACAAGTGACCAAATAAAGGATGTCATTGGTCTTTCCAGCAGGTGTCAATAAAAAAGAGAGATGGCGGCGGCTCCTGCGCTCAGGCTGGGCTAGCACAGCGCCTCCCAGGTACTCGTGACCAAGCCAGGTGTGCACGGATGTCGATGCTCCCGGGGCTCGGAGGCGCCTGACATGCCTAGCAGGGACCAAGACTGCATACTGCTGATTAGACAGACTGTAAAGCAGAGGGAAAAGTGAACAAGGCCAGAAGACCCTCATAAGGAAGAACAGGTCATTGCAGAAAAGAAATAAAAACAACTCCACCTTCCCTCAAAAACAGAATTGAAGAGGGGGAGGGAAAGGGGGAGAGGGAGAAAAATCTACAGAAATGAAGAAAAACCAAAAGAAGAGTATGAGTCTCTCCCACACGCCTGGGAGAGCAGACACTGATAAAACTGACTTTGGAATACAAAACAACGAAAAGTCCCCAGAATGAAAGGTCTCAAACTACAAATGTAGATATCAAAACAA
>NW_007240537.1:0-4437 GCF_000164805.1 Carlito syrichta
TGTTCCCTGTGCCTTTCAGGTTTCCTCTGTTTTGCTATTTTTATGTTGTGATTTTTAGGGTTTTTTTTGTAGGTTTGTTTGTTTTCTTCATTGATGTGATTACTTTTGAGAGCTTCTCTCTAAATATTTTGTTAGTTGGAGAATTGTTGCTGTTTCTTCTTTTCTGTTTTAAACTTTTAAATTTTTTGGTGAGCTGGGCTCAGTGGCTCAGCCTGTAATCCCGCGCCTTTGGGAGGCTGAGGTGAGTGGATTGCCTGAGCCCACAGGTTCGAGACCCGCCTGGGCAGCGAGACCTCATCTCTACAATAAATAAAAAAATCAGCTGGGCATGGTAGCACATGCCTGTAATTCCAGCTACTTGGAAGGCTGAGGTGGAAGGATCACCGGAGCCCAGCAGGTCGAGGCTGCGATGGCCGGGAGTGGCCACTGCACTCCAGTCTGGGCGACAGAGTGAGACTCCAACTCAAAAAAAAAAAATTTTTTTTGTTATAACTGTTTTACAGAGTTTTTCTCTGTGTAGCACAGACTGCCGAACAGTGGCTTGATTATAGTTTACTTCAGTCTTCCACTCCTGAGCTCAAAGGATCCTCTTTCCTCAGCCCCATTAACACCTAGGAATGCAGGAGCAAAAAGACTACTCCTAGGTTTTTAAAATTTTAATTTTGTTTTAATAATTTATTTTGTTTTAGACACTTTAATATCTTTTTCACAATGATGCTTTCCAAGGACTCACTTATTCCTTTTTTTCTTTTTTTCAGATTAGCAAGAACAAAGTTTTTGTATACATTGCATATGGGAAAGATAAGGAGTCACTGAGTCAAATCTGTAAGAGGAAGACGAGCACCTCTGAATGGCAGTGACCATTCTCTCAGTCTCAAGACTAGAGAGATCTGGCCCAGATCTTGAGTCTTCCAGTTTCACAATCGGATCAGGGAAGGCTCAGCTTATGGTGCATGCAGTCCCTTCTACTCTCCGTGGTGGAGTGTCCAACTACAGTGTCTTCTAACTACACTGGTCCGCTCCATGGTCTTCCGTACACACACACACACACACACACACATACACACACACACACAGACACACACACACTTGCAAACACAACTCTTGAGGTTTTAGGCCTCTGACTTATGTAATTAAAGCAGCTTAATGTACCTTAAAGGGACTGACTACCTTTCTCATGGAATAAAGTCCCTTTGTGGGAAACTGTGGAGAGAGACTTTCCCATTATTTAAAGAGATCCAAGAGAGGAGTCATCTATGGAATGGTGGTTTCTGATGCTCTTAGCAGATGGAGGGTGCCCCAGTGGGCTGGTTTTCATCCTTATATCGCATGCACAGTTGCTTTTACCAGGAGTCTCCAAATACCAGTATTATTTCAACAACGCCGGCTGCTCTAACGTACAAGAAAGAACAAAGCTGAGTGGTTCACTGGTGTTTTGACTGAAAGGGAGAATAGAGTGCTCCCTACAATTCCACCATGCTGTGCTCCCCATGTTTAGCAATAGGGTCTCAGGTGCTCTGTGTGAATGGTGGACCATTTCTGGGTACAGGGGGAGACTGAGTTGACAGCCTTGGAATGAGAGTAGGTATCTACATCACTGGAGTCAAAGGTTGGCTTGGATAATGATGATGCAGAGGTACTGCTCACTAAAGCAGAGGTCTCAAGAGAAACCATGATAAGAAGTCTTGTCGAAACAGTGTACTAGGGAGACAGGATCACTGCTGTTATTGCTCATCCGGTGTCCTAAATCTGGACTACTGGGTAGTTTTAGGTTAAGGGTTGGAGTAGGACTGAAGAAAATAAATATAGGTGGGCAGGTGCAGACTGATGACTTTTCAGGGTGCCACTGCACTGCACGTAAATTGGAATGGAGAAAATGGTAGTGCAGTCATCCTGAAGTTGGTGGTGGATCTGAGTCACAGCCTTATAGATGGAGTTTTGACAATGTAAATGACCCCAGGTTCAGAAGTGGGCGGCAAGGTCAAGAGAGCAGATATATTAACTAAGATGATACAAAATAGCCGGGCTCGGTGGCTCAGCCTATAATCCTGCACCTTTGGAAGGCTGAAGTGAGTGGATTGCCTAAGCCCGCGGGTTCGAGACCCGCCTGGGCAGCGAGACCTCATCTCTACAAGAAATCAAAAAATCTGCTGGGCGTGGTAGTGCATGCCTGTTATTCTGGCTACTTGGAAGGCTGAGGCGGAAGGATCGCTGGAGCCTAGCAGGTCAAGGCTGTGGTGGCCGGGAGCTGCCACTGCACTCCAGTCAGGGCGACAGAGTGAGACTCCAACTCAAAAAACAACAAAAACAACGACAACAACAAAATGATACAAAATAACACTGTGGAATTTGATTCAGGATTGCTAGTGGTAACAGGGGTTATGGTAGTGTGGATGGGTTGAGGAATGAGGGACGAGGAGGGAAAAAGACAGATGGAATTCCATACACCAGGATGTCTGGAAGCTCCTTTTGCAGGACTGATATTTGGAGGAGGTGGTTATGGGGTTAGGAGGCAGAGAGGCAAGCATAATAGTAGGGCCAGCACCCAGTTCAGCCAAGTCAGTGTTTATAGGAGGAGCTGAGACTCGCAAAGCACAAGTGACCAAATAAAGGATGTCATTGGTCTTTGCAGCAGGTGTCACTAAAAAAGAGAGATGGCGGGGGCTCCTGTGCTCAGGCAGGGCCAGCACAGCACCTCCCAGGTACTCACGACCAAGCCAGGTGTGCACGGATGTCGATGCTCCCGGGGCTCGGAGGCGCCTGACATGCCTAGCAGGGACCAAGACTGCATACTGCTGAATAGACAGACTGTAAAGCAGAGGGAAAAGTGAACAAAGCCAGAAGACCCTCATAAGGAAGAACAGGTCATTGCAGAAGAGAAATAAAAGGAACTCCACCTTCCCTCAAAAACAGAATTGAAGAGGGGGAGGGAAAGGGGGAGAGGGAGAAAAATCTACAGAAATGAAGAAACACCAAAAAAAGAGTATGGGTCTCTCCCAGACGCCTGGGAGAGCAGACACTGAGAAAACTGACTTTGGAATACAAACAATGAAAACTCCCAAGAATGAAGGGTCTCAAACTACAAATGTAGATATCAAAACAATAATGGAGAGATTAAAAAGAATTGAGGAGACACAAGAAGAAACTAGGAAGGAACTGATATCTGAGATAACAGTAATAAAGAATACTGAGAATGAAATAAATAACAAATTGATAAGCATGGAAAGCAGAATTACCCAAGCAGAAGAAAGAATCTCAGAGCTTGAGGACCAAAATATAGAAATAACCCAAACTCTTAAAAACACAGAAAATAAGCTCAAAAAAAAAACAGAACAAAACCTTCAAGAGATGAGTGATTACCTCAAGAGGCCTAACCTAAGAATAATCGGACTCCCTGAGGCAGAAAGAGAAAGAGAGACCACATTGGAACAAACTTTCCACGAGATCATTCAAGAAAATTTCCCTTATGTAATCAGTGATACAAAAATTCAAACACAAGAGATTCAGAGAACCCCCGCAAGACAACAAATGAGAAGACCAACTCCTAGACACATAATAATTCGCCTAAATAAAGTAGGCACAAAAGAAAAAATCCTAAAGGCAGCAAGAGAAAAAGACCAGATCACCCACCATGGAAGACCAATCAGAATAGCAGCAGATTTATCTGCAGAAACCCTGCAGTCTGGGAGAGCTTGGAGCCCTATCTTCAAAGTCCTAAAGGATAAACAATTTCAACCAAGAATAACCTACCCGGCCAAGCTAATCTTCATCAGTGAGGGAGAATTAAAATCTTTCCCAGATATCCAATCCCTAAGAACTTATCCAGCCACAAATCCATCTCTATATGAAACACTAAAGAAAGTACTAAACACAGAAGAAAAGGAAAAAAGAACAATGCTCTTCACAAGAGTACAGGGAAAAGAATAAAATATATACAAACCAACCCCAAAACCAAACGAAAGAAAAAAAAAAAGGAAAAAAGAAAAAACCAAGTTGAAGAACAACAACTCAATAAGAACTCCATGATAGGGACAAACTCTCACATTTCAATAATTAGTCTGAATGTGAATGGACTAAACGCACCACTGAAAAGACATAGAATGACAAAATGGATAAAATATCACCAGGCAACAATATACTGCCTTCAAGAGACCCATCTCACTAGAAAGGACATACACAGACTCAAAGAAGAGAGGATGGGAAACAAATTTTCAGGCGAATGGAACACAAAAGAAAGGAGGAGTCGCGATCCTAATTTCAGACAAAATACCATTTAAGCTATCAAAAATTAAAAAAGATACAGAGGGCCACTACATAATGATAAAGATTCACTCCATCAACAAGAAATATCTATCCTAAACATATATGCACCCAACATATGTGCGCCAACATTCATAAAGCAACTTCTAGGAAAACTAAAGAGAGACATTGACTCTA
>NW_007240538.1:0-661 GCF_000164805.1 Carlito syrichta
CAAAAAATAACAGTTGCTGGAGAGAGTGTGGTGAAAAGGGAACACTCCTACACTGTTGGTGGGAGTGCAAACTAGTGCAACCTCCTTGGAAACAGTGTGGTGATTCCTAAAAGCTCTAAATATCGACCTCCCTATGACCCCGCAATTCCCCTACTGGGAATATTCCCTGAAGAACTCAAATCACTCTATAGAAAAGAAACCTGCACACGTATGTTTATCACAGCATTGTTCACAATGGCAAGAACCTGGAAGCAACCACGCTGCCCATCAAAAGAGAACTGAATTAAAAAAAATGTGGTACGTATACACGATGGAATACTACGCAGCCATAAAAAAGAACAAAATCATGAATTTCGCAGCAACCTGTATGGAACTAGAGTCTGTAATATTGAGTGACCTCTCACAGAAACAAAGATCTTAGTATCACATGTTCTTACTCATATAGTGGACCTTGAACATCCAACATAATACTATAAGAAAATGACTGACAGTGGTGGGAAACTATGGGGGGCGGGAAGGGAGACTGGATTAACGGAAATAAATATCTGTCTGGTGACGGAGAGACACCTCTTATCAATAAGGGTGCCTGAATGAAGCATATTTGTATACCTAACCCTTAACTGTACCCCACAATATCATAATAAAAAATATTGATTTAGAA
>NW_007240539.1:0-1573 GCF_000164805.1 Carlito syrichta
AACTACCTACGTCTCAAAACCTGCCATGCCACTTAAAACAATGAACTGCACAGTTGCCATAACGACAGCCGGGGACTGAAGCAAGCTGAAAGTTACTGCACGTACAAAAACCAAGAACGTTCTGCTTGACCAAAAGCAACATAATACAACTATTATCACAGTTATAACGTCTAATCATAACCCCAAATGAAACTACATACTGGAACAAAAGCTAATCAATCAATTTACCAGGAAATAACAGCTAAAAAATCTTAAGAAGAAAAACAGTTTAGAAAGAAAAAGAGATATAAAATAATTCTGCTGTGCATTTTTCATAGGATATAATAAGATTTTATTTTAGACTGTCACTTCCTAATATTGAAAATTATGTTGTCTTATAATACACTGGTTACTATTCATATGTACACACTTGATGTTATATCCTTGTCTCCAAGGCGACCTTCTGAATAGGCCTTCATAGGCCTCAGCTGTGTGGTTACATATGTTGGCTCCCAACATACCATTCCAACTTTCCAATCCAATCCTCTCCATTCCATTATTCTCCATTCCATTCCATTCCATTCCTCTCTATTCCATTCGTTTCCCCTCCATTCCATTCCATTCCTTGCCATTCCATATGTTTCCCTTCCATTCCTCTCCATTCCATTCCATTCCATCCTCTCCATTGCATTCCATTCCTTTCCAATACATTCCATTCCTCTCCATTCAACTCTATTCCAAACCATTTCATTCCTCTCAATTCCTCTCCATTCCAACCATTCCATTCCATTCTAATCCATTTCTCTCTATTCCATTCCATTCCATTCCATTCAAGTGTAATCCATTCTTCTCCGTTCTAATGCATTCCAATCGTCTACATTCCATTCCTCTCCATTCCATTCCATTCGAATCCATTACTTTGCTCTCTATTCCATTCCATTCCACTCCATTCCATTCAATTCTTCTCCATTCCAATACTCTCCATTCCATTCTAATCTATTCATTCCATTCCATTCCTCTACAATCCTTTCCATTTCTCTCCATTCCACTCCTACCCATTCTAATCCTCTCCATTCCATTCTTTTCCAATGCATTCCATTCCTCTCCATTACATTCCTCTATTTCTTTCCATTCCCTTCCATTAAATTCTATGCCATTAAATTCCATTTCATTCCATTAGTCTTGATTCCATTCCATTCCATTCCATTCCCTTCCTCTCCATTCCATTCCATTAGTCTCTATTCTATTCCATTCCACTCCAATCTCTTTCCATTCCACTACAATCTCTTTCCATTCCATTCCTCTCCATTCCACTCTATTTCCCTCCATTCTACTGCATTCCATACCCTTCCATTTTATGCCACTCCATTTCATTCTAATTTCCTTCCATTTCATTCCATTCCTCTCCCTTCCATTCCATTCCATTCCATTCTACTCCATTCCTTTCATTTCCATTCAATTCCTCTTCTTTCCATTACTCTCTATAATATTCCATTCCCCTCCTTTCCATTCCATTCCTTTCCATTTCTCTTCGTTCCATTCCTCTCCATTCCATTCCATTGCATTCCATTCAATTCATTTCAAATCCTCTCCA
>NW_007240539.1:1985-3766 GCF_000164805.1 Carlito syrichta
CTCCATTCTATTCCATTCCTCTCCATTCCAATCCATTTCTCACCACTCCATTCCATTCTTTTCCTTTCAATTCCATTCCATTCCATTGTCCTCCAATCCATTCTATTCCATTCAATTCCTCTCCGTTCCAATGCATTCCTTTCCAATCCATACTACTCCACTCCATTCCATTCCTCTCCATTCCATACTTCTCCATTCCTCTCCATTTCACTCCTCTCCATTCCTTTCCATTCTTCTCCATCTGTTCCTCTCCATTCCAATCCTCTCCATTCCGTTCCATTTTTTCCATTCCATTGCATTCCATACATCTCTTTTCCTTCCTTAACCCATCCATTCCATTCCTTTCAACTCCATTCCATTCGATTTCACTACATTTGATTCGATTCGATTCCATTCCATTCCATTCCATTCCTCTCCATTCTATTCCGTTCATTTCCACTCCATTCCGTTCCTTTCCATTTCATTCAATTCCATACATTCTTCTCCAGTCCTTTCCTCTCCATTCCATTCCATTCATCTCCATTACAAACCATTACATTCCTCTCCATTCCATTCCACTCCATTCTATTCCACCCCATTCGATTGCACTTTATTCCACTGCATTCCATTTCTTTCCATTCCATTCCAATATTCTCCATTGCATTCTTTTACTTCCATTCCTCTCCATTCCATTCCATCTAATTCTATTCCTCTACATTCCATTCCTCTCTTTTCCTTTTCTTTCGATGACATTCCCCCCATTCCATTCCATTCCTCAACATTCCAATCCTTTCCATTCCTCTCCGTTCTGTTCCATTCCATTCCATACTACTCCAGTCCATTCCATTCCTCTCCATTCTATTTCACTCCATTACTCTCCAATCCATATCTCTCCATTCCATTCCATCCTACTCCATTTCCTTCCTCACCGTTCCATTCCAATCCATTCCTCTCCATTCCATTCTTCTCCTTGCCATTCCATTCCTCTCAATTCCGTTCTTCAGCTTTCCAGTCCTCTCCGATTCATTCCACTCCATTCCTCTCTATTTCGCTCCTCTCCATTCCATTCCATTCCTCTCCAATACATTCCTCACCCATCCATTCCACTCCAACGACATTCCTCTTTCCAATTCTCTCCATTCATTCCATTCCATACCTCTCTATTCCATTCTTAACCATTAAATTCCCTGCCATTCCTCTCCATTCCATTCCATTCCTCTTCATTACATTCCTTTCCATTTCACTGCAATCCATTCCATTACACTCCACTCCTTTCCATTCCATTCCATTTCATCTCCATTCTATTATATTCCTTTCCTTTCTATTCCACTCCATTCCTCTTCTTTCCTTCCCATTCCATTCCATTCCTTTACATTCCATTCCGTTCCTCTGAATTCCATTCCTTTCCATTTCACTCCAATCCATTACATTTCACTCCACTGCAGTCCATTCCTCTTCGCTCAATATAAATGCTCTCCATTCCGTTCCATTACATTACAGTCCTGTTACCCCATTACATTCTTCTCCATTTCACTCCATTCCATTCCATTCCTCTCCATTTTTTCCATTTCTTCCCATTCCATTCCTCTCCATTCCATTCCATTCCTCTTCATTACATTCCTTTGTATTTCATTGTAATCCATTCCATTACACTCCACTCCTTTCCATTCCATTTCATTTCATACCATTCCTCCCCATTCTATTCCATTCCCTTTCAATTCCACTCCATTCCTTTCCATTTCATTGCATTTCATCCATTAATCCTCCATTCCTTTCCTCTCCATTCCTTTCCATTCCATTGA
>NW_007240540.1:0-305 GCF_000164805.1 Carlito syrichta
ATTGGATTAAAAATCATCAGAGTCCTTTGTGGTTATAGAAAAATGCCAGAAAATACAAGTCTATAGAAATAATTGAAATAGAAAATTTCCAATGCAGAAACAGAAATCTATTAATTAACACATGCACGAATGAGTAATTGTTGAAAAAAGTTTTGGAGGAAGATTGTTTGACTACAGGATGTTTATATATTTTTAAAGTACCACTTTCTGAATTAGTTAATAATGATAAATAAGGTGTCATTAGGATGGACAGATCTTATTTTTCCTTAACTAAGATGCCTCCTTAACCAAGGAACTGACTGTGG
>NW_007240541.1:0-835 GCF_000164805.1 Carlito syrichta
AATGGATTGGAATGGAGATTAATGAAATGGAAAGGAATGGAGAAGAATGGAATGGAGACAATTTGAATGCATTGTAATGCACAGCAATGGATAATACTGAATGGAATGGAATGAAAAGGAATGGAGAGGAATGAAATACAATGGAATGGAAAGGAAAGGAAAGGAGAGGAAATGAGAGGAATGGTATGCTGTGGAATGGAATGGAATGGAGAAGAATGGAAAAGAGAGGAATGGATAATAATTGAATGGAATGGAAGGGAAGGGAGTTCAATGGAATGAGGAGGAATGGAATGGAATGGAATGGAGAGGAATGGATTATAAGGGAATGGAATTGAATGGGATGGTATGGAATGGAGAGCAATGGAATGGAAGGGAATGGAATGGAAAGAAAAATAAGAGGATGGAATGGAATGGAAAAAAGTGGAATGGAGTGGAAAAGAAAGGATGGAATGAAATGGAATGGAGAGGAATGGAATGGATTTGGATGGAGAGGATTGGAATGGAGAGGAAGGGAATAGAATGGTAGGGAATGGAATGGAGAGGAATGGACTGGAGAGTAATGGAATGGAATGAAAGAAAGAGGAGTTGAAAGGAATGGAATGGAGAAGAAATGAATGGAATTGAGAAGAATGGAATGGAATGGAGAGGAACGGAATGGAATGAAGAGGAATGGTATGGAATGGATTGGAGTCGGGAGGAATGGAATGGAATGGAATGGCACGGAATGTAATGGAAAGGAATTGAAAGGAATGGAGAGGAAGAGAATGGAGAGGATTGGAATGAAATAGAATGGAAAGGATTGAAATGGAGAGGAATGGAATGGAGAGAAATGGTA
>NW_007240542.1:0-341 GCF_000164805.1 Carlito syrichta
CATTGCATTCAATTCCTCTCCATTCCGTTCCTCTCAATGCCAGCGATTCCGCTCCCTTCCGTTCTTTTGCATTCCTATCCTGTCTATTCCATTACACTACATTCCTCTCCATTCCATTTCTCTTCTCCATTCCATTCCATTCCTCTCCATTCCATTCCGTTTCATTCCTTTCCCTTCCATTCTTCTCCATTCCATTCCTATTCTTTATATCCATTACGTTGCATTCCACTGCATTCAGTTGCATTCCATTCCTCTCCATTCCATTCCATTCAATTCCATGACTCTGCATTCCATTCCATTTCTATCCATTCCATTCCATTCCTCTCCATTCCATTCCATTC
>NW_007240543.1:0-688 GCF_000164805.1 Carlito syrichta
ACCCCACAAAACACACACACACACACACACACACACACACACACACACACACACACACATACACACACGCATGCACACACACACAGGTTTAAATGTGGTGAAATATGCAAATCATAAGATGCATGACTTTTAACACAGTACTATGAAATTTTACATGTGCATACTTTAGTGGAAGCACTATCTGGATTAAGATGCTCAAAACATCTTCAGCCACCCAGCTTATTCCTCATACCCCTTGCCACTCAGTACCACCAAACATAACCACTAACCATTTTTAATGCCTCTTGGTAGATAACAGTATGCCTAGGATTTGGTAGAACTGGATCATGAGCTGTCATTCTGGGAAGCAGAGAGATTAAGAAAATTAAAACTTGCCCTTTAGGGAAGGATTTCTTCTCAGTGGAGAAGAGAAATATTCTGAAGAGGTGTTGCCCACCTTTATGATGACAGTAGTTTTTGTGACCATGGTGGTATGGGCTAGAAGGATTTAAATCTGGACCAGAACTTTGGGAGAAAGGACCACCTGAATTATTATTTCCCTAGATGTCCCAGGGTAGAATGCTCCTGAGTCTGGCAGCATTGGCCTTTCAGACAATGATATTCACTAATGTATTTGATGCTCAACTCATTTGTATCTGGCATGATTTTGTACCTTGTCAATCTAGTGCCCATACTCAACCTATAATTA
>NW_007240544.1:0-1276 GCF_000164805.1 Carlito syrichta
GGTGTAAGAGGGCCTTCCAAGAAAAAATATCTTTAGATTGTGTCCCACAAAGTAGCTGTTTGCATTTTCCATTTCTAGGACAGTCTGCTCTGGTTCTATGACTATTTTCCTAATGAACTGCTTGGCTTTTTGTTTCTCATTTTAAAACTCTTTACATGTTTGTGAGGTCAATCTTTTTTTGGAGTTCTAAGTGGCAAATATTTGTCAGGTTTGCTTTGTCTTTTGAATTTTTTTTATAGTGCTTTATGCCATGTGTATGTTTTCGAGTTTATGTTTTCAAATGAATTCATCAATGTATTTGATGGTTTTTTGATGGCTCAGAGCATGGATAGCATCAAGTTTGAGGAATCCCCATCATCCCACCTGCTTCAAGGTTATGAATAAATTCTCTCTCACATTTTCTTCTAGTATTTTCATGTTTTTAAAAACCAAATTTAATTAGGCATAATTTACATAAGACAAGCCACATCTATTTGAAATCTACAACTCAAACAGAATTGACAGATGTACACCCCCATGAGATCACATGGTTTCTCTTTACATCTTAAATCATGCTCCACTCATAATTAATGTCACTGTTCACATTGAAGTAAGGAATGAATTTTGTTTCTTTATTAATTTTCAGATGGCTGGCCACATGTCTAAACATTTTGCATTGAGATGGTTCTTTTATCATATTCTATATACCAATATATATTTCAGTCTACTTCTGGGCATTCTCTTCTAATATATTGGCTATCTATACATACATTTTCTGGTTTGTTTTAATGATTGAAGCTTTATAATCGAGTTGCCTTCAATATTAATTATGGCAGAAAGCATAATCCACATGTATTAGGTTTTCATGGGCAAGGTGGATGTCCTGTGTCCTTTCTTTTCATATGCCAGAAATATATATATTCTTTATCTTAGAAGTAGATAACCTATTTTAACGATACAGAAACTGAGGTGAAGTGGTGAGAAAAGGTGAGTTCTCAACCATGAAAACTCTGAATTTCTCAGAGTTCAGGCCTGTACAGCCAGGAATGCCCAGTTGTGGATGAGAAAGCTGGCTCAGAGCATGGATAGAGCTAGAAATTGATTACTATGGAGAAGACAAATTTAATCAGGAGATGTCATTCAATTCACCCAAACATCACTAGCTCCCAGCATGACTGAACATATCCACAGGGTTAGGCTCAGCCCTGGTGAAAGAAATAACTTCTTTTGCCTCCAGGAACTCACAGTGGGTAGGATGCACAGGCATGAAAGCATCACAGGACAGGAAAGTGGGACC
>NW_007240545.1:0-5032 GCF_000164805.1 Carlito syrichta
GACGCCATTAAATAGGAGACAAAGCCCCTCCCCTACGCTGAACAGACTGAGACAACTAAGAGTCATAGACATCCCAGGCAGCAGGCTAGCTGCCTGCAACAAAAACAAAGGGGGAGAGGATGGAGATCAGAGCTCAAGTGAATTTAGCTACTAAGAAAAGATTACAGAACTAGTCTGATCTCTTATTTTGACCTTTGGTTTTATCATTTTGACTGCATGTTTTGCTCACTATTGTTTGCTTTCTAACTTATACTATCTGTTTCATGATTTTATGGGTCTGTCTCTGTGTAGCTACCAGTATTCTTTAGGGAATTTTCCTTCTGTGTTTTTTTTCACTTCTCTCTGACCTTCTGTCTCTCCATCACCTGTTAGTTGGTATGTATGTCAGTTTTCCCTCTCTCTCTTCTCTCTTTATAACTTTCTATTGACCCCTCCTTCTTCCATCATTTTTCTCTTTTGTACCTCCTTTTGCTCCAGGGACCCAAGCTACACCCCGCTGCATAGACAGATTGTAAGGCAGTAGGAAATAGGTTCCAGTGTGCTCATATACCTGTTGGTGGATGCTGTAATTAGCATATAGATTCTGAATAACAGTTTACCCCTCAATTAAACCTCAAAACTGTGAAAAGTACAGTCTGTAGCCCACACTCCAACCTCAAATGTGAACAAAGCCAGAGGACCCTTATAAGGAAGAACAGGAGATTATACAAGTGAAACAAAAGTAATCACACCTTCCCTGAAAAACAGAATTAAAGAAAGGGAGGGAAAGGGGGAGAGGGAGAAAAATCTACACAAATGAAGAAAAACCAAAAGAAGAATATGGGTCTCTCCCAGACGCCTGGGAGGGCAGACACTGAGAAAACTGACTTCGGAATGCAAACAATGAAGAGCCCCCAGAATGACTGGTCTCAAACTGCAAACGTAGATATCAAGACATTAATGGAGAAATTCAAAAGACTTGAGGAGAGTCAAGAAGAAACTAGAAAGGAGCTGATATCTGAGATAACACTAATAAAGAATACTATGAATGAAATAAATAACAAACTGATAAGCATGGAAAGCAGAATTACCCAAGCAGAAGAAAGAATCTCAGAGCTTGAGGACCAAAATATAGAAATAATCCAAACTCTCAAAAACACAGAAAACAAGCTCAAAAAGACAGAACAAAACCTCCAAGTGATGAGAGATTACTTCAAGAGACTGAACCTAAGAGTATTTGGCTTTCCTGAGACAGAAAGAGAGACAGAGACCACACTGGAACAAACCTTCCATGAGATCATTCAAGAAAACTTCCCTAATCTAATCAATGATGCAAAAATTCAAACACAAGAGATTCAGAGAACCCCTGCAAGACAACAAATGAGAAGACCAACTCCTAGACACCTAATAATTTGCCTAAACAAAGTAGGCATAAAAGAAAAAATCCTAAAGGCAGCAAGAGAAAAAGGCCAGATCACCTACCATGGAAAACCAATTAGAATAGCAGCAGATTTATCTACAGAAACCCTGCAGGCGAGGAGAGCTTGGAGCCCTATCTTCAAAGTCCTAAAAGATAAACAATTTCAAACAAGAATGACTTACCCAGCCAGATTAAGCTTCATCAGTGAGGGAGAATTAAAATCTTTCCCAGATATCCAATCCCTAAGAACTTATGCTGCCACCAAACCACCTCTACATGAAACACTTAAGAAAGTACTAAACACAGAAGAAAAGGGGGAAAAAAGAAAAACGTTCTTCACAAGAGTACAGGAAAAAGAATAAAATACACATGAACCAACACCAAAACAAAAAGAAAGACAATAAACCAAGTGGAAGAACAACTCTATAAGAACTCTATGATAGGGATGAACTTTCACATTTCAATAATTAGCCTGAACATGAATGGACTAAATGCACCACTGAAAAGACATAGAATGGCAAATGGATAAAATATGACCAGGCAACAACATACTGCCTTCAAGATACCCATTTCACTAGAAAGGACATGCACAAACTCAAAGAAAGAGGATGGGAAACAAATTTTCAGGCGAATGGAACACAAAAGAAAGGAGGAGTCACGATCCTAATTTCAGACAAAATACCATTTAAACTATCAAAAATTAAAAAAGATACAGGGGGCCACTACATAATGATAAAAGGTTCACTCCATCAACAAAAAATATCTCTCCTAAACATATATGCACCTAACATAGGTGCACCAACTTTTATAAAGCAACTCCTAGGGAAAACTAAAGAAAGATGTTGACTCTAACACCATCATAACTGGGAACTTTAATACCCCACTCACAACCCTCGACAGATCATCAGGACTAAAAATCAGCTATGAGATCCAGAAACTCAATGTGTCTTTTGACCAAATGGAATTAATTCATACCTACAGAACACTCCATCCAAAGACCACAGAATACACAGTGTACTCATCACTGCATGGAACGTTTTTTGTTTTTTTGTTTTTTTTGAGTTTGATTCTAAGATTGACCATATAATTGGCCATAAATCAAGCATAAGCAAATTTAAAAGGACCGAAATTTTACCATGTACCTTCTCAGACCACAGTGGAATAAAAATAAACATTAACACCAACAAGGTCCCCTGAAAACCCACAAAGACATGGATACTAAACAGTATGATGCAGCCGGGCTCGGTGGCTCAGCCTGTAATCCCGTGTCTTTGGGAGTCTGAGGTGAGTGCATTGCCTGAGCCTGCAGGTTTGAGACCCGCCTGGGCAGCGAGACCTCATCTCTACAATAAATCAAAAAATCAGCCGGTCATGGTAGCACATGCCTGTAATTCTGGCTACTTGGAAGGCTGAGGCGGAAGGATCGCCAGAGGCCAGCAGGTCGAGGCTGCGGTGGCCGGGAGCGGCCACTGCACTCCAGTCGGGGTGACAGAGTGAGACTCTAACAAAAAAAAAACAAAACAGTATGATGCTCAACAACTCCTGGGTCAATGATGAAATCAAAACAGAGATGAAAAGATACCTGGAAACAAATGAAAATGAAGAAACATCGTACCAGAATCTCTGGGATGCCATGAAAGCTGTAGTAAGAGGGAAATTTATATCCCTACAAACGCACATGAAGAAAATGGAAGGAGCAAAAATTAACAGCCTAACGAGCCACCTAAAAAAGCTGGAAAAGCAAGACCACAAAAACCCTAATTTCAGTGGAAGAATCCAGATCACCAAAATAAAAGCCCAAATCCAGGACATAGAAGACAAAAGACAATATAAAAAATCAATGAAACAAAAAGTTAGTTCTTTGAAAGGATAAACAAGATCGATGATCCCCTAGCTAGACTGACCAAGAAAAGAAAAAAAAATAAATAAATAAACACAATCAGAAACACAAAAGATGAAGTCACATCTGACCCTGAAGAAATACAAAAGATCATTTGAGACTACTATGTACACTTGTATGGAAACAAACTTGAAAACCTCAAGGAGATGGAGGACTTTCTATCATTACACAACCTGCCTAGGTTGAAACAAGAAGAAATTGAGACCCTAAATAGACCAATAACAATCAAGGAAATTGACTATGTAGTAAGAAAACTACCTCCAAAAAAAGGTCCTGGACCAGATGGCTTTCCAGCAGAATTCTACAAGACATTTAAGGAGGAGATGATTCCAATTCTACTGAAGGTATTCCAGGCAATTGAGAAAGATGGAACCCTCCCCAAATCATTCTATGAAGCTAACATCACACTGATACCAAGCCAGGTAAAGGTCCAACAAAGAAAGAGAACTACAGGCCAATATCTTTGATGAACATTGATGCTAAAATTCTCAACAAGATCCTAGCAAACCAGATTCAACAACACATCTCAAAAATCATCCATCATGACCAAGTAGGCTTCATCCCTGGGATGCAAGGCTGGTTCAACTTTCATAAAACCATAAATGTAATTAAATACATCAACAGATGTCAAAACAAAAACCACATGATTATATCATTAGATGCAGAAAAAGCTTTTGATAAAATCCAGCACCCCTTCTTGACAAAAACCCTCGAACATCTAGGCATAAGGGGAACATAACTCAGAGTAGTAAAAGCCATCTACGAGAAACCCACAGCCAACATACTCCCAAACAGACAAAAATTGGAAACATTTCCCCTGAAAACTGGAACAAGACAAGGAAGCCCACTTTCACCCCTCCTGCTCAATATAGTATTGGAAGTCCTGACTAGAGCAATCAGAGAAGAGAAGGAAATCAGGGGTATCTAAATTGGAAAAGAGGATGTCAAATTATCTCTCTTTGCAGATGACATGATCGTGTACCTGGAAAACACAAGAGAATCTGTCAAAAACTTCCTTACACTGATAAAGGCCTTCAGCAAAGTCTCAGGATATAAAATAAATGTGCCAAAGACAATCGCATTTCTTTACACCAATAATAAACAAATAGAAACCCAAATAAAAAGCACAATTCCATTCACAATGGCCAAACACAAAAAAAGAAATATCTTGGCATCTTCCTAAATAGAGACATGAAAGACCTTTAAAATGAAAATAACAAAACTCTGCTCAAAGAAATCAGTAATGACACAAACAAGTGGAAAAATATCCCATGCTCATGGATTGGAAGTATCAACATTGTGAAGATGTCCATCTTACCTAAGGCAATCTACAGCTTCAATGCAATACCTATCAAATTACCAGCAACATTTTTCTCAGACCTAGAAAAAACAACACAGGAATTCATATGGAAACACAAATGACCAAGAATAGCCAGAACAATCCTCAGCAAAAAAACCAAAACAGGTAGTATCACATTACCAGACTTCAAACTTTACTATAAAGCTACAATCATCAAAATAGTTTGGTATTGGTATAGGAACAGGCATATAGATCAATGGAATAGAATTGAGATCCCAGAAGCAAAACCTCGATTTCTCAATCAACTCATCTTCGACAATGCCTCCACCACCTTCCACTGGGGAGAGGAGAACCTATTCAGTAAATGGTGCTGGGAAAACTGGCTGACCACATGCAGAAGATTGAAACAGGACCCCTATCTATCCCCATACAC
>NW_007240545.1:5530-6341 GCF_000164805.1 Carlito syrichta
AAGAGAGGAGGGAGACAGCCTACAGACTGGGAAAAAGTATTTGCCAACTCCAGGTCTGACGAACGTTTAACATCTTGGATCTACAAGGAACTCAAATGTGCTAAAAGAAAAAAACAAACAACTCCATTATAAAATGGGCAAAAGATATGAACCGACAGTTCACAAAGGAAGACATCTGAGCAGCCAACAGACACATGAAGAAATGCACAACCTTACTAATCATCAGGAAGATGCAAATCAAAAACCAAACTGAGATACCACCTAACTCCAGTCAGAATGGCAATTATCAATAACTCAAAAAATAACTGTTGTTGGAGAAGGTGTGGTGAAAAGGGAACACTTGTACACTGTTGGTGGAAGTGTAAAGTAGTGCAACTTCTGTGGAAAGCAGTGTGGCAATTCCTAAAAGCTCTAAACATCAACCTCCCATATGACCCTGCAATCCCCCTACTGGGAATATACCCTGAAGATCTCAAATCACTCTATTAAAAAGATACCTGCACACGAATGTTTATTGCAGCATTGTTCACAATAGCAAGAACCTGGAACCCACCATGCTATGCATCAAAAGAGGACTGGATTTAAAAAATATGGTACATATACATGATGGAATACTATGCAGCCATAAAAAAAGAACAAAATCATAAATTTTGCAGCAACCTCGATGGAAATAGAGTCTATAATACTGCGTGACCTCTCATAGAAACAAAGATCTGAGTATCACATGTTCTCACTCATATAGTGGACCTTGATCATCCAACGCACTACCATAAGAAAATGACTGACAGTGGTGGGAAACTATGTGGGGGGG
>NW_007240545.1:6427-8044 GCF_000164805.1 Carlito syrichta
TGTGATAAAATTTGTTTCTCCATTTCATGGCTATATTTTTTGTCCTTTCTTTTTTTCACGTAAATACAAACATAACATTTAATTCGCAAAAAAAAAAAAAAAAGAAAGAAAGAAAAAGAAAACTCTGCTCTTATCTACATCTTATCTGGTCACAATGGTTTTGGCATTCATTGAGTAGAACATGTGCTCCACTTTAATTTTTCAGTCAGAATTCTCTAAGCTGAACCAATTAAAATGTCAAAAGTGTTGTCTATCATTTGTGCTGTTGATCATCAGTATCCCTTAATTAGAGTATGAATAAGATTAATTTTTTTCTTGTGAATTGGTGTGTGCTGCTGTAGGCTTCGTCTTCAAAATTATGTTGCCCCTTCTTAAAGTGAGTTATTCATTTGGAAACTGTCAATTTCTTTGTAGCATTGTGCTCAAAACTTTTTTGTAAAGCATCAATGATTTCACCATTCTTCCATCCAAGCTTCACCATTAATTTGATATTTGTTCTTGCTTCTAATTGTGCAGAATACTTGTTACTCTGATAGGGAATCTTTTCAAATTGATATCTTATCTATTTTAAGTGTATCAAACTAGATCCTGTTTAGTCATGTTATAAGAAATTAGATGGAATCAATTTTTGTGCAAAAAATGGAAATCCATGCATATCTTTTTCATAATATGCATTTTCCATGAGTGTTTTTAATAACCAATATGACATTTTAAAATATTTTCTTCCACTCTGCAGCTTATTTTTCATCCTCCTTAGAGTACTTTTTACAGAGAAATTTTTGAATCTTTAAGTTAATTTTATTATTTTTTTCTTTTTATGGATACATTTTTAGTATATATCTAAGAACTCTGCTTAACACTACATACTGACAATTTCCTTAAATAATTTTTCAAAAGTGTTATAGTTTTACTTTCTAAATATGTCTGACCTATTGTGAGTTAATTTTTGTATTAGTTGTGAAGTTGAGGTCAAAATGCATGTTTTGCCTATGTATATTTAATTGTTTAGGCACTATTTGTTTAAGAAAATTATCCTTCCTCCATTGAATTTCTTTTGCAAAAATCTGTTAGGTATTCATTTGAGTTATCTAGTCTATTCCATTTATCTATATGTCTATTAGTGTTAGTGCTGCATAATATTGCACACTGTAGCTATAAGAGGGGGAACCCCCCAAAATCTGGAATTATCTTTTGGAGGGCAGGCCCTTTATAGTACACTCAGAATTTGTTCCTCTGGATCAAATAGTCAATGAAAGTTTTTTATCTGAAAGTTTTGAGAGGACTTTTATTACTATTTGCATAAGAAACATTCCAAATGGTGGCAAACAGTTGACTGGTCCTTTCTCCATGATAATGGACCTGCCCACACTGTGCTGAGTTTTTAGCAGTTTTTGACCAAAAGCAGCATGCCTCTCATACCTCATCCTCTCTATTCACCTGATCTCACCCCAAGTGACTTTTTTTTTGTTTTCCAGATGAAAAAAGTCCTCAAAGGGAAATGTTTTGCCAAGGTGAAACAAAAAATAGCAGAAGCACTAAAAGCCATCAAAATTAATGAGCTCAAAAACTGTTTTGAGCAATGAAAAAAGTGTCTCAGTAGGTATATTGCATCAAATG
>NW_007240545.1:8285-15642 GCF_000164805.1 Carlito syrichta
AAATTTCTGTGTCCCCTTACAGTGTCCTAAAATATAGTTGACTGAATCTTCCTAACATTCTTATTTTTAAAATTGTGTTAGTAGTTTTAATTTTTTGCTTATTTAAATTTTAAATTAATCTTGCCTATATTTACAAGAAAAATTTTGGAATGTTTGATAGGAATTATTTTAAATCTGCACATACATTTGGGGGATAATTAATATCATTGTTATTTTGAGACTTTTGATACATTTCTCCATTATTTAGATAATCTTTAGTTCCTTCGATCAGCATTTCATAGTTTTTATCATATAAATTTGTACCTTTTCTTAGATTTACATAGATTTCTTTTTTGAGTGATTGTAAATGATAGTGTATTTTAAATGTTAATGTCTACTTGTTCATTGTTAACACACAAAGCCATAATTTTTTATATTTTATCTTTAGCTCTGCCACAGTGCTAACCTCATATATTAGTTCCTAGATACAGTTAAGTTACTTGGAAACATATCTTCTTTAGACTTGTTTTTAAGCTTTGTTAGTTGAATACAGAAGATTAAGGTTGGGCTAAATAATGATAGTATTAGATTATAATCCCTCAAACAAAGTAAATACTTATGAGTTCATAATGATATAGGTAAATGATTTAATAAGTTAATAACTGAAGAAGGAACAATTTTTATATAGAAAAATTCAAAATAATGAATGCAGAAATAATGAGTAAAATAAAATTCAATTAAGCAATCATTTCTTCAGGCAAGATTCACCAATGCAAGCTAAAATTTATGAGTGAAACTTTAAGAAGGAGAATGCCTGTGCCACTTCAAAGTGTCTCTTCAAAATATGTATTACAGCCAGGCTCAGTGGCTCAGCCAGTAATCCCAGCACTTTGGGAGGCTGAGGTGAGCGGACTGCCTGAGCCCACAGCTTTGAGACTCACCTGGGCAACTTGGCAAGACTTCATCTCTACAATAAATTAAAAATTAGCTGGATGTGGTAGCACACACCTGTAGTTTCAGCTACTGGGAAGGCTGAGACAGAAGGATCACCTGAGCCCAGCAGGTCAAGGCTGTGGTGGTCACGAGTGTGTCACTGTACTCCAGCCTGGGCAACAGAGTGAGACTCCAACTCAAATATATTTATTCATTTCTGTGGTGGTTTTACCAGACATACATAAATTATCTCATAGTCTTGTCTCCAAGAGGTGGAGGCTTATTCTCTTCCTTTCATCTGGACTTAGTGGTTCACTTTTAATGCATAGAGTACTGAAAGGAATAAACAGTAACTTTACAGTGTAGAAAGATCATAGACATTATGTAAATAAAAGACCAAATTAAGTCATGTTGATGTCATGTAGCTCTTGATTTGCAATAACGAGGACATTACCTCTATAAATGCTTATTGAAAATTCACAACCTCATTTTGATTATACAAAAACACCACACAAACTAACCAGAGACAATTCTACAAAATATCTGACAAGTACTTTTTAAAAATATCAAACACAGAAGAAAAGGAAAAAGCTCAGAAACTGTCATAGTTTGGAGAAAACTAAGAAAACATAATGATTAAAGCAATATAGCATCCTGATTGGGAACCTGAAATAGACAGGGGCACTAGTGGAAAAATTAGTGAAATGGGAGTAAGCTCTCCACTTAAGTTAATTGTATTGTATGAACATCAATGTTCCAGTTTCAATAAAGGTATCATGGTGATGTAATAAGTTAGCATTAGGGGAGTCCAAGTGAAGAGAAAATGAGAGCTTTTTTTTTTTTACCATCTTTAAAACTCTTTCATAAACCTTAAGCTAGTTGTAAATAAATAATTTCAAGCTAAAACTTCCTGACATTTGCCTACATGGCAAAATCTACCTCTGCCACTCTCGCTCATAGTTCACCAGCCAGCGGGACTGTTCTTTGGTCTTCAGGATTTGGGATTCTTCCTCTTACCATGGAGTTTCGTACAGGGTAAAGAGCTTTCTCCTCTGACTTTAATTATGTGCTACTTCCCTTTCTGAAGCAGTAATCCCCTACACTTTCTTCAGATCTCAGATTAAGGATCTCTGCCTCACTTGGCACTTCTCATTAGAAGTTCTGTTTCTTTGTATGATTACTTATTAACATTTGTCTCTTTTACTAAAGAGTAAGCTCTATTCTTAGAGACTACACACACTTCAGTTTACCCAGAGCTTGGCACAGTCTCTATCACAGAGCAGGCACTCAGTAAATAATTACTAAATAAAAGATATAGTCTTTTATGTATCTGGAACATCTGAAACTGTCATATCACTTGTTCACAATTGAAAGCAGTGTCACTTTCTATCAAACATGTTGGCAGACTAACTATCCCAATTGTAAACATAGTTATAAACACTATGGGAAAGCATTATAAAGAGGAGAGCTCTTTGGTACTCTAAGATGCTTCACAATAAGAAGCAGAAATGTAGCGTCTCCCCTATGTTTCTCTCCATTCAATCCTCCACCCCAGGAGCATGACAAGCTACCATGCCACCCAGTGTGAAGTCTTGTGATTCCTTCATCAGTTACTTTCACTCAATTATAAAGAATGAGGAAATTCAGACATGCCTATCATGTGAGCTGAGCGAGGTTTTGTCTCCCATTTATGTATTTATCTATTTATTTACTTATTTATTTAGGGTAGTAATTCTAAAAAGTTAAAAACCCTTTTGTGATTTGCTATTTATCAGACAAATGATTCTTTTAGACAATTCCCAGTGGGATTTGCTTTACATTGTGGGGACATTCCAGTTCAATGACAGCAGATGGAATTTATAGTTAAATTTTTTAAAAGAGAGAAAATGAAATGAATTCTGGAGAGATAACAAAATTGTAGTCACAGATGAATAAAAAAAAGCTAGAAATATTGCTGTTTGGAGCTAAAACTTGTACCCAGGGAATTGAGAAAGGAGAGATTGTGAGGAGAAAGGATGCTAACTCTTTCTTGTTGTGCATTATGAAGTACTGCTTGTCACAGTTAACTTACTGACCAAGGAAGTCCTCTATGTTACTTTAATTTCTTGCAGCATCCAGTGTTCCTTTTGAGGGGTTGAGGAAGACCTAGAAAAAACCCAATTACTCTGGTATTCAGTACAAACCCTTAGTATGACTGTGATATTTATTATTTTACTCTCATGGAATCGTTATTAAATATTAGTTGCTCTAAATATAGAACAAAATAACTGATGCTTTATTAAAAGAATATCAGGTACTAATGAGTTGACAGGAAAAATTTCAGGTGACAAGTTTTTCCCTAATTTCATGAATGTCACACCAGATATGTAAGGCTCAACTAATTTAATGTATGATTCATGTTGACTCATTTATATAAGACCTGATAGTTGAATGAATTTTGAAAATCTCATGATCAGAAATTTCTCTCAAATAAGCATTTCTCTAAAATTAAAAAAGATTTTTATGTACACAGTTCACATTTCTGTTTAAAAAGAAAGTAAAGAGAATAAGCATCACTAACCCATAGCCAAATGATCAAGAGATAATGTCTGCCCCTTGTATTTTTTAAGCAATTATGAACAGTTTGTTTGTCTTCATTTATTATTTCTTAAGTGTTTTTCATATCATTAAAGATTTTTCCAAATAAAATTGGATTGGGTATACAATATTATATCAGCTGGTATACCATTAAAAATACAGGATTCAAATTGTTATAGGTTAAAAAGAGGTCATTTTGGTTATAGTAGAACAGTCATTTAGAAAAAGTTTAACACTTGTATTCACTTATAGCTCAGTTGGGATAAACATAAGAGCTACTTGAATTTAAAAGTGCACATTCTTTCTCCCCTCCTTCACTGTCTTCTGTACTCCTTCTCCTCTTATAGCACAGCCTTGCCTAACTGGACTGGAAGACCATTCTTATTTACAAAACCAATGTTGGTGCTGAAGAAGAAACAGCTGAGTAAGCCAGATAGGTAATGTTTAGGAGAGTAGTCCAAGACCAACAGAAGTGTGTCTGAAAACTTGGAGTGGGCATTGCCCAACTCCCTTCCATCTGTAAATATGAGGACATCAGACTGTTATAGGCCAGAGCTCTGGGAATAAAAGATTTTTACAGTTAAGTTTTAAAACAATTTAGTTATAATCTTAAATGTTATTACTTTCCCTTCCTTCCAAATATTGCAATTGTCTGCCCCTTCCTCTAAAAAAAAACTGTAAAATAACACATTGTAAATTCCAAAATGTTATCTAAAATGTCAACATGACTGGAAGTCTTTGTGCCTTATCAGGGTCATGTAGCAAAAATTGTTCATGTAAATCTTGAATTATGATAAAACTGCACACAGGCATTGAACTCAGGGTTGGTGAAGGGCTAAGAATTTTAGTTATAAATACTGAAATAAATTTGTCTTACTCAGAGTGGAATTTTTGACAGTAATGCTGACGCATCTCCCTATAAACTAGTTATAGAAATTAAACACTCCCTTTTCTCCCAGTCTCTGTCTCATATTTTTATTGACCATGAGGGAGAGTAGCCAATGTATTGGATCATTCCATAAAAAAACTTCTAAAAGATTTCTAATCACCATCTAATGTGCATGTGGAATGAGAAGTGGGTGAGGTGGCCTAACAAGAACCCATAGTTTCTCTTTTTCATCATATGTGAGGCTCAAAAACTGAACATATGGCCATAGATGCAGTGAAATAAACTGACTCGATATTGACAGGTAAGAGTTAATCTTCCTAAAGACCCTATCATCTACCTGTGGGTTTACTAGGGATTTCCCTTAGAGAAAGGTAAACAGATTTTTCTCCACTTTGGATGTGATTTTGTGGGAGCTGCTAAATGACTCTTTGTCCTAAATTGCTCTGGCATCCTTCTATGAAATTGTGTTTGGAATTCTTAATATTTAGATAGTTCTGTTGGTAGCCATTGACTGTTCCAGGAGTTCTCTGTTACAAATATAAATACCTCAGCATAGGAAATGAAGCACTGAATGTCTCAAGTTTGGTTAGTGATGATGTTTTTATGTGTCACAGAAAAGATAGTGGATCACAGGAATGACACGTTTTCATCAGATTTGGAGGTGGGAGAAAGAACAGGGAGGTACTACTACCTAACTGAATTCTGAATCATGGAGTACTTATCAAGAAGATTTGGCCAATAAATTGAGGACCATTTGTAGTCCATTAAGAACAGACATAGCCAGGCTCGGTGACTCAGCCTGTAATCCCATGCTTTGGGAGGCTGAAGTGAATTAATTGCCTGAGCCCGTGGGTTCAAGACCCTCCTGGGTAACTTGGAGAGACCTCATCTCTGCAATAAATAAAAAATTAGCCAGGCGTGGTAGCGCACATCTGTACTTCCAGCTACTTGGAAGGCTGAGGCGGAAGGATCGCCGGAGCCCAGCAGGTCGAGGCTGCGGTGGCCAGGAGCAGCCACTGCATTCCAGTCTGGGTGACAGAGTGAGACTTCAACTCAAACAACAAAAAAAGAACAGACTAGTGGACCATGCAGAGACAGAGGGAGAAGGTACAACAATGAGAGAAGAAGGTGTAAGAAAGAGCACATGGGCCTAGCAGCTGCTCAAGGTTTGCTGGCAGTGGGGAATCATAGGAGGTATAAAGCATCAAGTTTAATAAAGTCAAAGCCAAGATATTTTAAAATTGTATTTATTTATTTTTTATCTGCCACTGGGATGTATACAGTTGACATTACTTACATGTTAAACAGCTAACACTAACTGGGTCTTTGGTCTTGTTGAGTATTTGTGTTATTTAAACAAACTTTATGTTTTTAGTTTATTTAATGGAAGAGAAGATACTGAGAGAAATGTTAGATAAATGCTCGGCTAACTTGGGAGGCTTCCTCCACCACAGCCTTCATTACATGGCACCCTCTGCTTGTAATAATAAACGTGTTCTTGCCAAGTATTACAATCCTGCATAATATATTCTCCCTTTAAAGCAAAATCTTTACAGAGAAGGAGAAATGCTGCTTATCTATTATTTACTAAAACAGTTTTTAAAATTACCCAAACATATTGCCTATCACAACTTAAAAAGATAAATGTGGCATTTAGAAAAATGCTTTTTTAGCAATGCTTTTTCATGCATCAGTTGTGAGAATGTGGAACATAGACACAAGTTAGTAAAGCACAGCCATTGCAAGGGTGCCAATTAACATTCCTAAGTTGAGAAACACCTACTGTGTATTTTTACCTCTATTATAATAAATACACTTTAGTATATCTACATGTGCAAGTATAATATTTATTAGAGTGAGCATTGGTTTATGTTACCCTCTTTTCCAATCCTATACAAATCTTACCCAGGTGGTAATTTCTATCAAATTTGTTGAGGAAAGAGAACCATGCAGCTGCAAAGTCTTTTATCTTTTGCCTTAAACTTCAAAAATTAGGACAGCTTAAGAGTTATCTTTTAATACATACATTCAGTGATTTGCTGGTAATTGTTTCACGGCTAGTTTTCTTGGAGCAGAGGAAGAAGCCTTGAATTGTAGCATCTGCTAATTTCTATGGTGCAAATACTTATAATGGCCCATTTTAAGCTGGCAATGTAACAATAACTGACTTCCAACATCCCTGAAAATTTAACAGTTTTCTCTCTTAAGCTCTTATGACCTGACTATAGCATATACTTGCTTCTTATAGCTTATACATGAGAGGTACTTGAATCCTGTTAGCAAATATTCAGAAAGATAAATAGAGTTTCCATCCCATCTTCTCCCACAGTAGTCAAAAGTCAATCTCCAGGTTAAAAGGCAGAAGCACCAGTGTCCAGGTAGCTGGGCCACTTCCTTCTGTATCCCTTCATGATTCGCATTTTTCTGAACCATGACTCCACCAGGGTTGAGGGCGTCAAGAGGAGAACAAGAGTCATTTAAGAAGAAAGTAGCTTATGCTTTCTGACATGTGGGTATGAAAAGATTGGATGTAGATTAGCTTGACATTGGATCGCAGCTTTGAGTGTTTATAGCTGCAATTCTCAACACTAGAAACATAATGAAGTCAGCTGGAGAACTTTTAAAAAAATTAGTTATCATATTTATTTTTAAAATGTGGGGTACAATTCAGGGTTAGGTACACAAGAGATCATCATGCAGGTAAAGTTTGGGTACCTTTATTAATGTTAAGCGCCCCCCTCCCTCACCTGGCAGTGTCCCACTACTGCCAATCCTTTTCTTATAGTATTATGATATATGTTCAGGGTCCACTTATGAGTGAGTACATGTAGTATCACGCAGCCATAAAGAAAAACAAAATTATGGACTTCATAGCAACTTGGATGTTCTGTGATTTATCACAGAAACAAAGATCTGAGTACTACATGGAGAACTATTTTAAATATCCAAGATTATTTTCAATCCCCAGAGATTCTGAAT
>NW_007240545.1:16099-18963 GCF_000164805.1 Carlito syrichta
TTGGCAACAAAAAAGAAATTCACATAAACTGCTTAGAAACAGAATTCGTTGGTTCTAGAGACTCAAAGCAAGAGTTGTCATCAATTCATTGGTGTGGTGCTGTTACCAGGCAAGTGTTCTTTTGAGAGCATCTTAGATTAATTGCTGCAGTCCTAAAGAATGTCTAATGATAAACTTTGTCATAAAAATATGTAGCCATGTGCAAAATGTGCTAGCTGTACAAAACAGGAGATACATGAAGGACATAAAGGGAGTTATTGTGGGATTTTCAGAAGGTCCTCGGAAACAGTTCTTATCTCAGACATGCAAGCATGAGCTGGGCCTGTCCCTTTGCTCCTTTCCAACCTTATTTTTCTGGGTCTGACAAAAGTGATTTCATGCTGAGATCTGCAGCTTTCACACCTTTTCAGTGCTTCCTTTCTTTGGTGGCAAAGGTGCTCTTTGATCATAACACAGATTATTTGTATTTCAGCTTTGTGGGGGGTTGTCTTTAAGTTTACTGCTCCCCCTTGGACACTTTCCAAAAACTAGTTTACAACCTCCAGGTGCCACACCTTCAAGTTTTCAGGTGGATTCATAATTATCTAGATTTCGTGATGTTCCAAAAGTCAAAAAAAAACAATGAAAGTAAACTAATTATATCATGCAAAATAAGTGTTAGACCACCCATGCAGGACTTGCAAGAGTGATAAAAAGTTTAGTGTTACCTATGCCCTACCTCTGGGCTATAGAAAAGAAGTTAAAATTCTTCTCAGAAAGGGTTTTGCAAAAGTTAAATTTTATAGAAGTTGTGGTATTTTCTTCCCTCATCTCCCCATAGAGAAAAAGGAAAGGGTATTTTCTTCTGACTTTCAGATTAGTGAGAGTTTTAAAGAAGGTCAATCAGAGATCCTGAGATATGTCTTTTGCAATTTGTGGGAGCACAGAAATAGATTTATGTTTTATAGATTAGAAGTTTAAAAGCAAAAGTTGAGGCTGGAGCTGATTGCTTGAAGGGAGCAAAAAAAAAGAAATCGGCACAGGGGGTCAGCTAAGCTACCACCAGCAACAAGGGGATGGGGTGTCTTTGCTTAAAGATAGTAAGAGTTACACAGGAGGGAGCTGGTTTGCAGATAATTTAAAAAGCTATCTCAACAGAAAAAGTTGAAGGTGTACCTCAGTTACAGATGCACAGTGGACTTTTCTTCAGTGACTGGGTGGAGGCTGTTGTCCACACTGAGGAAATAGAACCGGATATTTCTAGTGGACAATGTCTGAGGTACCCATAAAATACCACAGAAAAGTAACTTTGAGCACCTGCTAAAACCAGAGAACAACAACACCAGACAATGGTATGACACATTAAGTCCTTTTCTCTCCCCTGTGTTCTCCATACTTCCTCACTTATGACTCCAGACAGGAGTCAGGGAGAACCCACTATGTGGGATGGGGTGTAGGTAAGAAGAAGCAAAAGGCAGCTGGAGACTTTGTTATTTCTTAACTGAAGGCTTCTAGCTGGAAGTAATATCAAACTGGGAAGAGGTAAATATTTTAGGTAAATCAAGTTTAAAGCTATCATGTTTAAACTGGATTGGGAATTTTGATTATAAGAATGGAGAATTTTCATGTGATTGATTAATGGGATTTGAGTACTTTTTTAATATCTGAGAGTGGAAGAGTTATTAGAACTGTGCAAGAGTGGTGAAATAAAATAATTGAGCCCAAATATTGTGTTTAGAAAAACAATGGCAGAAAAGGATCAAGTTGCACTTTGTGTACCTCATCCAATTCTGCCCCCTTCAATGTCTGAGTCTTCCACTCCATCAAAGCTCAGTGACTCTGAGATCCTGTGTGAGGTCTTAAAAACTCACTGGAAAATAATTCTTAGAACTATAACTATAATTTTCCCCAAAGTCATATAATTAAGGTGGATGAAAACAGTCAGACTACAAAGTACACACAGTGTGGTGGAAAGAGAATTATAAGTAGGGAAAGTTGGAGTCTGAGTTGTACCATTTTTGCAGTGTGTGGCTGGGGGAATGCGACTTAACCTCTCTTAACCCATGGTGGCTCTGTAAACTTGAAATAATGATTTTTGCCCTTCCTTGACTCTCAGAGTTTTGGGGAGAAGGATGGAAGGAAATGCTTTGAATATTGCCAAATTTCTACAAAGGCATGGTGCTATACTTGACCATACCAGGCCCCAGCATATAGTTTATAACTGAGACACCCATAACTTTGCTGCTGTTCTTAAACTATATCCATTCTTGTTTTGTATCAGAGGAAAATCATTTTTTCTTCACAGGATGCTACTCTTTCTGTTGATTCCACCCAAGAAAAAAAGAAAACAAAACATTCATTATCTGGCTTTTGTGTCCTGTAGTGTATTTCCCTTGAGAGGTAGAAATCAAAAACAAATCTCAGAAAAGACATGTTTGTTATTTATCTACTTATTTAATTATTTATTTAGTAGGAGTCTCACTTTGTCGCCCAGGCTGGAGTGCAGTGGCATGCTCACGGCCACCGCAGCCTCAACTTGCTGGGCGCAGGTCATCTTTCTACCTCAGCCTTCCAAGTAGCTCGAACCACAAGCGTGCACCACCACACCTGGCTAATCTTTTAAAAAAATTTATTGTCAGTGACCAGCACTGACCAAGGGTGGGTTAGGACCCGCACCAGAGAATCTGGACGGCGAGAAGAGACCACTCGGAGGCAGTTTTCCTGGGAACAGTCTGATCAGGACTGAAGCCAAATTTTATTCGGACTCCTGCCAACTTATATACCATTTTCTATACCCTCCAGCAGTGTGATAATCACTTACTGGGGGCGTACAAGTTCCGTGCTTTACAAACTATGCATCACAAGACCACCACGAGATGTGCAAT
>NW_007240545.1:19381-34742 GCF_000164805.1 Carlito syrichta
ATTTTATCCTAACAAGTCTACTCTAAAAATCAAATAGTAGCTGTCACAATCTTGAACAAGGAAATGCATGGCTGCCAAGATGGCAGCACTGGGCTGAAGCAGACAGAGTTTTGGTAATTAACGAAACAAAAGAAAACGTTCTGCCTGGCTAGGGGCAGGGCGACAAACTATCATGGTAATTTAGTTTCTAATCTTAGCCCTAGGGGAAACAGCTTTCCAAAGCTGACTAACCAGTCTACCAGGAAATAGAAGTTAAAAAATATCTAGAAAGAAGTAAAACTTAGAAAGACAGAGAAAAATAATTCTGCTATGCACTTTCCATCAGGTGTATTGAGATTTACTTATAAGTTTTACTGCCATGTATGCACACTGGTCACTAATCACACACCAATATTGTAGGTATAACTGATATCCCACGTCAGAGGCGATCTTTCAGATGGGCCTTTACAGGCCTCAGCCATGTAGCTATAGATGTTGGCTCCCAACAATTTATTATAGAGACAAGGTCTTACCAAGTTTTCCAGGCTGGTCTCAAACCCCTGGACTCAGACAATCCTCTTGCCTCTGTCTCCGAAAGTGCTGGGATTACAGGCGTGAGTCACCATGCCCGGACATTTCTTTTGTTTTCAACTAACATTGATTTCTGTTAAAAAAAAAAATACTTGTGCATTGTAGAAAATTTGAAATTATATGGAAACAATGAAAAAATCAGTCTTTAATCACCCCAACATTCAAGGAACAATTCCTGTTAGAATCCTATCTTAAAGTAAGCTTGGGAAAGGCAGGTGTTTGTCCAGTTCACACTCATATCCCTGTGGTTGATCAGTGTGAAATACACTGCAAGCATTCAATATGCATCTGAATAACCATGTGTTGAGATGTGGTGTATTTCATCCTAGTTTATCTTCAGTGTTTGTGTGGATGCCTCAACATGGATTTATCATCCAAAAATAGACTATTGTAAAATTGGGGCAGTACAACATTGCATCAGTTGGACTCTTTGATTACAAGAAACAGAATAACTTCCAGGAATGCAAGATTTAATGGTTTATATGGAAAAAACCAAGATCTTGCCGATACTCAGAAATATTTGTGTAATTGTCCTTATGGAGACAATAATATGGACTGGAGATGGGAAATTTATGCAGATTCTACGCAGATCTACCAGACGTCAGCAGCTAAATTGTCCAGGTCCTCATCTAAGAGCCCCGTCACTACTGTGACTGGGTGTTTTCTACATTATGGCTGTTTTCCAGGTTAGTTTAACATGCATTCCTACTAAAAACTGAAATCTCTCTGTGTGTTTCAAAATTCAAATTCCGAAATAGAGTGAATTCCATTGTTCTGAATAGTTTCCATTATCCTTGTATGGCCAGAGTTTATACCTACCACATCCAGGCCACTGGCTGACAGAACTTGGTTAGTTGAAATGATCACTGTGATCTTATCTGATGTATCCAGTCATCATATGGACTTAGGTGGGAAAAAAAAACAAACTTTTAGATGAGCATGACAGATATTCTGAGAACAGACTGGTGCAGAAATTATTCTGTATATTGTTTGTAACCTGCTTTTTAATTTTATATGTAGTTATTTAATTCATAAAGTCATAAAATTTGATTAACAGTAGGTGAACAATTCTTCATTGTATAGATGTGTTAGAATTTTACTTTTTTTTTTCTTTTTTGGAGACAGGGTATTGCTTTGTTGCCCAGGCTGTTCTGGAATTCCTGGCCTCAAACAATCCTCCCACATAAGCCTATCAATCTCCATGTCTGGGTTTTTGTTTTTCTTTTTCTTTTTTAATAATATCACACATACTACATTTCAAGAATTTCAAAATTAATTTTTTGTTTCTAAACATTTAGATTGCATCATATTCTTACTATTATGAAGTGTTAAAGCAATTATGTTTTAAAATCTTTTGTTTTTTTACCTGTTTTATTCGTTTCTCAGATTTTCCTAGATTTTGATACTCTTGACAGTTTTGAAGAAATTGGCCATTTGGATTGCCTCCACTTTTCACTATTCAGAGTCTAATTTTGCTTTTTATAAAAAACAGAACTTTCCTTTTAAAAAGGTGCTTCTTTGTATTCCTAGGTTTATTATTGCATTGGGTGAATCTGAAGTCAGACTCCTTTTTCTTTATTTCTGAGTAGCCTGTTACACTCCTCTCCTAGTCATCTCCCTGCCATGGGGTGTCAGACCAAACTTATTAACTCCCTCTCCCTCACTGTATGGGAGTTCAGAAATAAATAAAAATTGTGTTATATCCAGAAAAATTCTTCTTCCTTTCTAAATAACCTACTGTCTTTGTTTACTTTTATTTTATTTTACTTTTATTTTTGTTTTGATGTTTTTGTATTTGTTTACCTGGTGCACATTTTAAGAGAAGAATTACTATATTTTATTTTCAATAATTTTAACTTACTTAGGTTTTCTTCAACTCTAGATTTATTTTTTCCTTGATAGTTTGTGGCTACTGTTTCACTTCCATTTGTTATTTTCTAATTCTTTTAGGGAGCCAAACTGGCAGTAATTTATATCCAATATTAAACAGGTATGTCAATTGTTATTTTTTATATTTATTTTTTCTTTATGTTTCAATATAGCGAGTTGGCATGCAAAAGTTATATAGGTGCCACAGATGTAAGTTGTAAACCATAATGAAGAATCCTAGCAATCCCACTATGCCTTTGTACAACTAAAACATTATTAATGCTGCAGTTCCAATGGATTTCCCTGTATTCCCTTCTCTTACTTGATCCTGTGTCTCTTTAGTAGGATCAGTCTCATCTTGTTTTCATCATCCTTCTGCATTTTAAAAGATTTTTTTAAAATTATGCATGTATGTATGTGCATTCATGTTTTTGACAGTTCATTGGTTAATTTTGCGTAATTTTAAGATTTACAAAAGGGGCCTCAAGTGGCTTATAGATATCTGGGACCTTTCCTTTTTCCCAACCATCTAATATAAAGTTCTAAATATCTTCATGTTACTTGTAGCTCTAGTTCATTTTTTCATTGCTGAATTATAGCTAATAGTCTGATATACCATTTTTATTTATCCATTTCCCCAACAATGGACACTTGTATTGCTTCCAGGCTTTGTTTAGAAGACTGAGTTATATAACTATTTTGTACATGTGTTATGGTACACCTTCAAGTATTTCTCTGGATTTTCAACCAGAAGTATAATTGCTATGTCGTGGGTAATGTGAATATTCATCTTTACAAAGTAATACCAAGTTGTTTTCAGTTCACTTATATAGATTGATACTCTCGGCCTCAGTTTAAATTTTTATGAGCCTCTTTGATATTTCCAGAAGTTATAATTTTTGCTAATTTAATTGGTTTCATCTTATATATTACTCTGGTCTTCATTTTCATATCTCTGGTTGTAATTCTGACTATCATTTTGTATGTTTATATACGACTTACTTGTCATCATCAGTAGAAGTCTATTCATGTTTTGGCTCATTCTTCCGTTGGATTGTTTTCTTATTCATATGTAGAAGTTTCTTTAGAGACGATCCACTTCTTGATAGACTCCGTCATTCTCGATTCACTTAAAATATCTTTGTTTCACCTTTGTTCTTGAAAGATTCCCTGGTAGCTATGCAATTTTACTTGATAGACATTTTCTTTAAACACTATAAGCCTACTGACTTACTGTCATCTGGCTTCCGTTGTTGTTTTGAGTCTGCTGTCAGTTTAATTGGCTCCTTTTTAATGCTATTGTCTCTTTGCCTGCTTTTAAGATTTTCTTCCTGTCTCTATTGCTATTTATTCTATCTTGATACATGGAGTGTTTTTTAAATTTTGTTCTTTTAGGATGGTGTGTGTGACTGAGTTTGGGATTTCATAATTATATCTCATTTTTGACTTCCATTTAATTAAAACAATCAGTCTTGTTAGTCACTTGTTACTTGTGTATTTTTGTTTCTGTCCTTTATATCTGAAAGTTATAACATCTTCAGATTTCGGAACATATATCTGTTGTTCTTGTTTTTGCTGATTCTGACCTATGATGTTCTATCTCACTGTGTATTTTAGAATTTTGATTGGATATTATTGTTTGATGTTAATCTGTGAAACTCCCATGGGTCTAAATTCAAGATTTCCAGGTGCTTTTTTTTTCAGGGATAATTTGTTTTTGCTTCTGCCAGGAGCCACAGTCTGGCACATGGAAGGTCTGGACTCAGCACAGGGCTCCCAGGCTCAAGTCTGAACCTTTCAGCAGTTGCAAGGCTCAGTACCCTAATGCTAAGCTACTGTAGGCCATTGTCCTCAGCACTAACCTAGTTCTGGGGATTTGTATTGCTCACCATTCTTGACAAAATACTCTTGCCCTTTGAAGGCCTGAGTAGAAGTGCAAATTCAAAAATAAATTTTAAAAATGTATCCTATTCACAACAGACTCTCTTTTTTCTTGCTGTGGTGGGGGAAGAAAGTCAAGGAAAGTTGTCAGAGCACCTCGTTGGTCATACTGACAAAAGTGGAAGTCTTTTGAGTTTTTAGGTTTCACCTTCTCCATTTCCTCTGCATTTCCTTAAGGAGTATCTCAAGTTCATTTTATTCATCACCAATTTAATTTTCTGTAGTGCCTCTTCTTTCCTTGTTTATTCTCATACATATTTTACTTCTTTCCTTTCATTTTTAATTTTATTACAAGTTAACTGTCATTTTTATCAACATTTTATTTATATCTGGCTCTCAAATAGCTTTCTTATCTCAAGTTGTAATTTTATCAATTCATTGTTCATTTCTCATTTCTTAAAGGTCTTTTTCTCTCAAATTGTATTGAGAGCACAAAAGCTGATGCACTGTAAATTTTATGTCTGTTTCTTGAAGCAATTTTTCAAAAGTATGTTAGTTTTAGATACTATTTTTCTCTTATGCTAGTCATATTCTTGTAGTTATCAATTTTGTTAGTCATCCTTGAAATAAGACCTGCATTCTAGCAAATCATAATATTTATTGATAAAGAAAGAGAAACAAGGATATAGTTTATTTTTAATTATTATCACTGTATTATGATTGTTAAATCCTCTTGGCAGATGTCAAATTAGAGATCCAGTTACTAGATCAATAGACTCCTAGTCAAATTTTTTCTGAGTTAATACTTCTGAAACAGAATATCCTGAATCTGGTACATATTCTTTCTACTGTCAAGAGGAGAATTTTCTCATGGATGTTTTAAAGCCACTTGTGTTCTCTCTCTTTCTAAAACTTTTTTATTTTATTTTGCCACAACCTCCAGAAGGTCATTGCTAGTTTCACTTCCTCAGTCCTAATCCGTCTCTGCCCTTTTGCTGCTTCCTTCAGCTGTTCTGATGCAATGCAACACCTACCTACTTCCACACTCATCTGTGTTATCATCCTGAGAATTTTTTTACTGGAATGACCTTGGAATAACGGCACGATGGGAGGACATAAAGTGGTGAACAAAATGAAACCTGAAAGCTACAAAGGCACAGCTTTCTCCCTGTTGGGCTGTCCGGCTGGCATAGCACCCAGGACTTCACATGTAGATGGAAGGCCACAGGGATGGGAGAAGGCATGTCTGAGCAGTCCTTCATGCTGGTCAGAAGATTTTTCTCTTGAGCTGCATTGCTCTTAATATCAACTACAGGTTAGTATTATGTACTGCAATCTGTAGATCTTAACTTAGTGGAAATTTCTCTTAGATTTTATTAGTAACTTTTTAGTTCAGTTTTTGATAAGTTTTTCTTTTTATTTTCAATCCTCATAGGTATTTTACTAGAAACTAAGAGAAATCATGAAATGCTAGTTAGTCCCATCTGAATCCAGAAGTTAGCCAGATTTTATAAGATACATTTCATCTGGACTCAAATGTCATAATTTTCTTATTATTTGCCAAAGAGAAGAAATATTAGAGAATCTCAAAAGTCTTATTTCCACCCTTCAGTCGTTGCTTTTCTGTGATATCTACTTCTCCCCACCACTTTGGCTAAATAAGACCTATGTCTTGTACAAACATCTTTGTGTTATGCTGACAAATTCTTGAGGCTGGGAGTGAAGAATCCTAAATGATAGCTATGCTGATAAGTGGAATATGTCATCTTGGGCAAGCCACTTCAACTTTATAGCCACCAACATTTTTTTCTTATTTCTCAAGTGAGAAAAACATCTGCTCTTTCTGCTTCAAGAGGGTGCAGTTCAGTCCACATGGAGATCACTGGTGAAGAGGTTAGTGTATTTCAAATAAGGTAAGGCATGGCAGATTAAGGGAAAGTAAGAAATGGCACAGGAAGGAGGTAGAGAATACAAAGGAAAGAAACAAGAAAAAAGTGTCACGAGCAGGAGCTACTTTTTTGTAATTTTAGTAGAGCAGTGGCTCCCAGTGTGGTTCCAGCAAACAGCAACTGCAGCACTATGTACTTGTTAAAAATGCAAATTCTTGGGCTCTACCCCAGACCAACTGAATCAGGAGTTCTGAGGGAGGGACCCAGGGCTCTCTGAGCTTTGACAAGCCTATGAAGTAATTTCTAATGCTGACTACATTTTGATAATCACTGGTGCAGAGAAATTTCTAAATATATTTCCTTAACTCCCTTCATCCTTGAATACTAAGCACTTAGCTTACCGATAAACAGGAAATATTCAAGCATTTAAATTTGGGGCAAAACTTATGTTATCCAACCTCAACTGAACTCTTGCTGATTCTTTCAATTCTGTTTATTGCTTGTTGACTTTCTGTTGTTCCAAATTTCCATTCAATTCAATCATCAACTTAACACCTTTCTTTCTAGTAGATAGCCTTGGTTTGTAATTTTCTTTGTACATCAAGGGATTTCAGTCAACTTTTCTTTACCTTGGTAATGACTCTGTTATTTTTTCACCACTATTAAATTTCTCTTATAATTATACATTGAACATTATATGATTATATTTCTATTATTTTTCTAAGCCCCTTGATGCTTTATCGGTACCTAAATAAGCTTTATTTGTTATAAAAAATGCTCACCTATGTCTTGATAAATTGATAAAAGAGTTATCACTACCTACTTAAAAGAGGAGACTACCCTAACTGTATTTCACACATTTAAAAAAAAATTTATTATAAAATAAAAAATAAGCTATTTTACTACTCTCAAGTTTTCAATTCAGTGGCATTAATTACATTCACAATGTTGGATAACAATTACCACTACTTATTTCTAAAACATTCCATTACCCTATCTCACCCTGTTCTTCTTAATCTCTAATCTACATTTTTGTCTCTATGAATCTGCTTATTCTAGGTCATTTATGTAAGTGGAACCATAGTGTATTTATCCTTTTGTGCTTATTTCACTTAGCACAATGTCTTCAAGGTTTATTCATTTTGTAGCAGGTCTCAGAACTTCATTCTCTTTTATGGATGAATACGGTTTCATTGTATGTATATACCATATTTTGTTTACCCATTCCTCTGGTGATGGACACTTAGATGATATGTACCTTTTGTCTGTTATGAATAATGCTGCAATAAAGATTGGCATACAAATATGTGTTCTTATTTATTTGTTTATTATTGTGGTAAGAACACTTAAAATGAGGTCTACTCTCAACAAATTTTTAAGTGCACAATATGGTATTGTTTACTCTTGGCACAACATTGTACTGCAGATCTCTAGAAGCTATTTATCTTGCTTGGGCTCCTCTTTTCAATACTTTTGGGTATATATTGAGGTGTGAACTCTCTGGATCACATAGCAATTCTATGTTTAGTCTCCTGGAGAACTGCTAAGTCGTTTTTCCTGGTAGCTATACCATTTTACATTACCATAAGCAATGTACAATGGCTCCATTTTTCCCATATCCTTGACAGTATTTGTTATTTATATTTTGTTTGTGAAATTGTAACCATCCTAATAGATGTGAGGTGGTACATCATTTTGAAAAGCAACTCATTTGATTTGTATTTTTCTAATAATGAATGATGGTTTACTGACCATTTGTATATCTTTGTTGAAGATATATATTTGAAGTTCTTTACCTATTTTTTGAATTGGGTTATTGGATTTTTGTTGCTAACTTGTAGATTTCATATATTCTGAATGTTATACCCTTCTCAGATATATGATTGGCAAATATTTTCTCTCATTCTGTAGGCTGTCTTTTCACTCTCTTGATAATATTCTTTGCTGCACATACGTTTTTAATTTTCACCAAGTCCAATTTATTCATTTTTTGTTGTTGCTTATGATTTTGTTGTTGCTCATGCTAAGAATTCATTGCAAAATCCAGGGTCATGAAGATATACCTATGCTTCTAAGAATTTTGTGGTTTTTAGCATTTATATTTATGTTATTACATATTGAGTTAATTTCTGTTTATCTATCTTGTGAGGGAGAGATCGAACTTCACTCTTTGCTTGTGGACATCCAATTGTACCAGCACTATTTGTTGAAAAGTCTGTTCCTTTCCCCACTGAATGCATTTGACACACTTGTCAAAGGTCCATTGGCCATATGCGAGGAGAGACCACCCCAAAATGGAATTTATTTATAAAAAGTGTGTATTTATTCTTACATATTTAAACTTCAGTCACCTTTGAAGGACTCCTCATTTGATGCACTACACCTATGGAGATGCTTTTTCCACTACTCAATACGTTTTTCAAGCTCATCAATCTTGATGCCATTTAGTGCTTCTGCCATATTTTGTTTCACTTCTTCCACATCAGCAAAATGTTTCCCTTTGAGGACTTTAAAAAAAAAGCCCAGGGCAACAAAAATAAAGGTTGCTAGGGGTAAGACTGGATGAATAGGGATGAATAGCATTTTTGGTCAAAACTGCTAGACACTCAGCGTGGTGTGGGAAGGTGCATTGTCATGGTGGAAGAAATAGTCACCTGTTTGCCACAACTCAGGATGTTTCTTTTGCAAATCACAATGCAACTTCCTAAAACTTCTGGATAAAAACTTTGGTTGACCATTTGATTGAGAGGAATAAATTCCAAGTGTACTACAAGGGGCCTGCCCTCCAAAAAGATATTTCCAGTTTTGGGGGCATCCTCCCCTTGTAGATGTGAGTTTACTTCTGCACTCTCATAACTCAGTGTATGCCTTTGTTACATATCTGAATTGTCAACCCAACCTAAACCTGCTTATCTTTAAGAAACAGGCCTATGGACAGATGTTCTTCTCTTGACCAAACCAGTTGAACTGGTGGGATGCAAGATGGCAGTCCAATCAACCTCTGAAGAGCCTCCAACCTCATTATAATATGCCTTCCTTACTAAATGGCACACACTTCAGCAGCCATGATAGGAAATGTTAGACCAAAAATGGAAAGAAAGAGGGCATGATCTACCCATGGGAAATCTCTGCCCATCCCTAGAAAAGATATGAATATTCCTCCTCTTACTTTTCATGTACAACCCCTTCATTAAAGAAATCCTATATTTTAAGCCATTCACATTCCACCCTGTGAGAAGTTGATTCTCCAACAATGCTCCTGCTTCTTCATTTCATGGCCACAAAACTAAAACCTGCCTTGTCTGATCCCCACTTTCTGTTTTGTATATTGCTTGTGTAACAATGGATAAGAAAGAACTTGATTTGGGGGGCAAGGCCAACTTTGTCAGTAACTCTGTTTTGTTCTCTATTTCTGTATGTCTAACCTTATGCCATTACTATACTATTTGATTTCTGTAGCTTTGCAGTAAGTTTTGAAATTGGGGAAGTGTGCACCTTCCAACTTCATTCTTTTTTCATGATTGTTTTGTCTATTCAGAGTTCCTTGAAATTTCATGTGAATTTGAAATCAGTTTTTCCATTTCTGCAAAAGAAGCTGCTAGGACTTTGATAGGAATTGTATTGAATATGTAGATGACTTTGGGTAGAATTCCCCCATATTAGGTCTTCCAATCCATAAATGTAATTTCTTTCTTCATATTTAGATGTTTTACATTTTTTAGCAATGTTTTATAGTTGTTAGTATGTAAGACTTTTGTCTCCTTGATTAAATTTACTTCTAACCATTTTATTCCTTTATATGTTATTATATATATGAAATTGTTTTCTTAATATTTTCAGGTTTTTCATTGCTGACATATAGAGACACAACTGATTTTCCTGTATTGACTTTGTGCCCTGAAATTTTACTGAATGTTTATTATTTTTAGTAGCTTTTTTGTGGATTCTTTGGAATCTCCTGTGTATAAGATTATGCTATCTGCAAATGAAGATAGTTTTACTTCTCCTCTTCCAATTCAAGTGCTTTTTTTTCTGTCAAATTGTTGTGGATAGTATTTCTAATACAATATTAAATATCAGTAATGACCATAGGCATTCATGTCTTGTTCCTGATCTTAGAAAACTTTCAGTCTTGCACAATTAAATATAATGTGAATTTTTTTGTACATGCCCTTTATCATACTGAGGTAGTTTAGATAGTCTATTCCTTGTTTTCTTAAGTTTTTTTTTTTATTATAAAAGAATTTTGTATTTTGTCAAATGCCTTTCCAATGTCAACTGAGATAATCATATTTGTTTTTTAAAGTTCTGCTACTCTGGTATATTATGCAGATATTTTAAAAAATATTGAACTATCTTTGCATTCCTGGGATAAGTTCTCGTTAGTCATGGTGTATAATTTTTCTAATATGCTGTAAGATTCATGCTGCTAGTAATTTGTTGATGTATTTTATGTCTAATTCATATGTTATATTGGTCTGCAATTTTGTTCCCTTTTAATATCTTAATCTGTCTTTGTATGAGGATAATGTTGACTTTATAAATGAGACAAGAAGTGTTCACTCCTCTTCCAGTTTTCTAAGAAAAATTTGAGAAGGGTTGTTATTAGATTTTCCTAAATATTAGGTAGAAATCTCCAGTGGAACCAATTGCTGCTGGACTTTTTTTTACTAGAAAATTTCTGAGGCTCTGAGAGTCCTCCAGCAAGATGGCAATGGGACAGGTCAAACTGTGAGAGTCTCTGCAAAAATGAGTGTACATAAAAACTATCTGTGTGAGTAGGCATGTGCTGTGGGTGAATGAAAGTCCATCTGAGGGGAGACTCAGGGTTTTGCACCCAGGGCTATTCTCTGGAGGTGACTACAACTCCCCACTGCCCTGAGATTGGAGCCACTGGCTTGCAGAATCGTCTATTGTTCATGGGACTTTCCTGAGTAAAGCTAACTGAATCCACCTGATTCTCACCACCTGGTGCCTGGCCTACACCATAACCTGTTATAGCAAATCAACTGGAGCCTTCGATCTGATCAGTGGAGAGAGAAGATCAGGGAGTGCTAGAGAGGAGCCCATCCTGGGTGAGGAAATGTCGACCACAGCCATTTTCTCTGTCTCAGGACCAGGCAGAGACCTGCATTGCCCCTCCCAGCTCCACCCAGCTCCAACATGGCACCTAAGGTAATCTCATCAAACTGGGAGAAACAGAAGCCCCTCTCCCATACTGGATCGGAAACAGACAGGTCAGATCTGAGTGGCAGAACTGACAGGCAGCAAGCCAGGTGAGTCCAGATCTGATCCACCCTTCTTCCACAGTAGGCCCGTGGCATCTGACCCATGCTGAGAGCAATCCTATCAGCTGAGAGAAGAGGAGAAGAGCTGGAGATCAGAGCTGAAAGGAAGTTAGACTTACAGGAAAGACCTCAGAGCAAGTTTGGTTCCTTGTTTTTTGTTGTTGTTGTTGTTTTTTGGTCTGTTTGTTTTGCTCATTTTTGTTTGTTTGTTTCCTATTTTAGTTTTTTCTCTTTCTTTCTGTTTTTGATAGTGCTTTCATACTTGCTTTGTTTCTGTTATTTTATTGATTTTTTTAGACTTCCTGTTTGTGTATGGGAAGAATACAACAATAGGGAGGTTTTTGGTAGTTTGTGTGTTTGTTTGATTGTATGTTTTAGTTTTTTCTCTTTTCCGTCTTTTCATCTCTTTTCATTTGATAATTGGTACATCTGCCTGTTTTCTCTCTTATTCTTCTCTCTCTTCACCTTCCTCTTGACTCCCTTCCTTCCTTTTTCCATTTCTTTTCTTTTTCTTACCTCATTTTACTTTCAGGGAGCAAATCTATACCCCCACTGCAGGCACAGACTGTAAGGTAGTGGGAATTGGGTTCCAGAGTGCCCACACACCTGTCAGTGGATACTGGGATCTGCAGATAGATTCTGAATCAAAACTCCCCCCTCAATTACATCTCAAAACTGCAAAAATTATAGCCCACAACCCACAGTCCAGTTTTAGAATTGAACAAAAACAGAGATCCACATAAGGAAGATGAGGAGATTGAGCAAACAGAAGTAAAAACAACCCCCCTGCCCTGAACAGCAGAATTAAAGAAGAGGAAAAAAAAGTGTTGGGGGCAATCTACAAAAATGAAGAAAAATCAAAAGAAGAATATAAGAATATGGATTTCACACAGACCACTGGGAGGTCAAACATTGAGAAAACAGACTTCGGAACACAAACAATGAAGAGTCCCCAGAATGACTAGTCTTAAACTACAAACCTAGATATCAAGACACTAATAGAATAAATAAAATTGAAAAGAGACAAGAAGAAAGAATGAAGGAGTTAATAACTGAGATAACAGCAGTAAGAATACTGTGAATGAAATAAATAACAAACTGATAAACATGGAAAGCAGAATTAGCTAAGCAGAACACAGAATCTCAGAGCTTGAGGACCAAATATACAACTAACCCAAACTGTCAAAAACATAGAAAAGAAGCTTTAAAAAATGGAACAAAACCTTCAAGAGATGAGCAGTTATTTCAAAAGGCCAAACCTAAGAGTAATTAGACTTCCTGAGGCAGAGAGAGAGAGAGACAGACACCACCCTGCAACAAACATTTCATGAAATTATTCAAGAAAACTTCCATCATCTCATCACTGATGCAACAATTCAAACACAAGAGATTCAGAGAACCCCTGCAAGACAGCAAAGGAGAAAAACAACTCCTAGACACATAGTAAACCACCTAAACAAAGTAGGTATAAAAGAAAACATCCTAAAGGCAGCAAGAGAAAAAGTCAGACTACCTGCCAGAGAAGATCAATTAAAATAGCAGCAGATTTATCTACAGAAACACTTCAGGCTAGGAGAACTTGGAACCCAATCTTCAAAGTTCTCAAAGAAAAACAATTCCAACCAAGAATTACCTATCCAGCTAAGCTAAGCTTCATCAAAGATGGAGAATTAAAATCTTTCCCAGACATTCAAACACTAAGAACTTATGCTGCCTCCAGACCAACTCTGCAAGAAACACTTAAGAAAGTATTAAACACAGAAGAAAGGAAAAAAGGAACAACAACCTTCTTCACAAGAGTGCAGGAAAAAAGATTGAAAACACATGAATCAACCCCAAAAATCAAAAGAAAGACAATCAACAAACAGGAACAACAAATGTATATGAACCTCATGACAGGGATAAACTCTCACATTTGAATAATTACCCTGAATGTGAATGGACTAAATGCACTACTGAAAAGACATAGAATGGCAAAATGGATGAAATATCATGAGGCATCAATATATGGTCTCCAAGAGACTCATCTCACCAGAAAGGACACTCACAGATTCAAAGTAAGAGGATGGGAAACAAAATTTCAGGTGAACAGATCACAAAAGAAAGGAGTTGTAATCTTAATATCAGAAAAAATACCTTTTAAGCTATAAAAAATTTAAAAGATACAGAAGGCCACTATATAATGATAAAGATTCAATCCATCAACAAGGAAAATTCATCCTAAACATATATTCACCCAACATAGAAGCACCAACTTTCATAAAGCAGCCTCTAGACAAATGTAAAAAAGACACTGACTATAACTCTGCCATACCTGGGGATTTTAATACCCCACTCAGAACCCTAGACAGATCATCAAGACAAAAAATCAGCAAGGAGATCCAGAACCTCAACAAGACACTTGGCCAAATGGACTTAATTGATACCAACAGAACACACCACCCAATGACCACAGAATACATTCTACTCATCACCACAAGGAACATACCCTAACATACCACATCCTTGACCATAAATCAAGCATAAACAAATTTCATAAGATTGAAATTCTGCCATGCACCTTCTCAGACCACAGTGGAATAAAAACAAATATCAGCACCAACAAAGTTCCCCCAAAACCCACAAAGACATGGACACTAAACAGCATGATGCTAAGCAGATCCTGGTTCAATATGGAAATAAAAACAGAGATTAAAAGATACCTGGAAACAAATGAAAATGAAGAAACATCTTACCAAAACCTCTACGATGCCATGAAAACAGTAGTAAGAGGGGAATTCATGTCACTACAAACAAACTTGACAAAAATGGAAAGATCACAAGTTAACAGCCTAACAATTCACCTAAGGAAGCTGGAGAAGCAAGATCACCAAATCCTAACTCCAACAGAAGAATCCAGATCACCAAAATAAAAGCCCAAATCCAAGACATACAAGACAAAAAGATAATACAAACAATTAATGAAACAAAAAGCTGGTTCTTTGAAAGGATAAACCAGATTGATGGTCTCCTAGCTAGACTGACCAAGAGAGACAAAAAGTCCAAATAAACACAATCAGAACCACAAAAGATGAAGTCACATCCAACCCTGAAGAAATACATAAGATTATCAGAGACTACTATGTACACTTGTATGGAAACAAACTAGAAAACCTAAAGGAAATGGAAGACTTTCTGACATCACACAACCTCCCCAGGCTGAAATAGGAAGAAATTGAGACCCTAAATAGACCAATAACAATCCAGGAAACTAATAATGTCATAAGAAAACTACCTAAAATAAAAAAAACCCTGGGCCAGATGACTTTTCAGCAGAATTCTACAAAACAGACCAGGAGGAACTGACACCAATCCTGTTTAAACTATTCCAGGTTATTGAGAAAGACAGAACTCTCCCCAAATCATTTTATGAAGCTAACATCACATTGGTACCCAAGCCAGGTAAAGATCCAACAAAGAAAGCAAATATCTTTGATGAACACAGAATCTAAAATTCTCAACAAGATCCTAGCAAACCAGATTCAACAACACATCTCAAAAATCACCCATCACAACCAGGGAGGCTTCATCCCTGGGATGCAGGGCTGGTTCAACATTTGTAAGACCATAAATGTAATTACATACATCAACTGACATAAAAACAAAAACCACATGATTATATCATCAGATACAGAAAAGGATTTTGATAAAATCCAGCACTGCTTCTTGATAAAAACCCTTGAGTATCTAGGCATAGATGGAACATACTTCAAAATAAGAGCCATCTACAAGAAACCCACAGCCAGCATACTGCTAAACAGACAGAAATTGGAACCATTTCCCCTGAAAACTGGAACAGACAAGGATGCCCACTCTCACCCCTCC
>NW_007240545.1:35416-50469 GCF_000164805.1 Carlito syrichta
CCTATTCAGTAAATGGTGCTGGGAAAACTGGTTGACCACATGCAGAAGACTAAAACAAGACCCCTACTTATTCCCATACACAAAAATCAACTCTAAATGAACAGAGACCTAAACATAAAACCTCAACTATAAGAACCTTAGCAAATGCAGGAGACACCCTTATGGAAATTGGAACTGACAAGTAATTTCTCATCAAAATCCCAAGTGCCCATGTCATAAGAGATAACATAGATAAGTGGGACCTCATCAAACTGACAAGCTTCTGCAAAGCCAAAGATACCATCAAGAGAGCAGGGAGATAGCCCACAGGCTGGGAGAAACTATCTGCTAATTGTATGTCTGACAAAGGCCTAACATCTAGAATGTACAAGGAACTCAAATGTGCTAAAAAGAAGAAAAAACAAACAAACAGCCCCATTACAAAGTGGTCAAAAGATATGAATAGACAATTCTCAAAAGAAGATGTATGAGCAGCCAACACATACAGGAAAAAATACTCAGCCTCACTAGGCATCAAAGATACAAATTAAAACTTTACTGAGATACCACCTAATTCCTGTCAGAATGGTCATCATCAATAACAAAAAATAACAGATGCTGGAAAGGATATGGTGAAAAGGGAACACTTCTACACTGTTGGTGGGAGTGCAAACTAGTACAGCCTCTGTGGAAAACAGTGTTGCAATTCCTAAAAGTTCTATAAATTGACCTTCCATATGACCCCACAACCCCCCTACTGGGAATATAAATGGAAGAACTGAAATTATTCTATAAAAAAGATACCTGTACAAATATTTTTATCGCAGCATTGTTCACAATAGCAAGAACATGAAATCAACCATGCTGCCAAACAAAAGAGGACTGGATAAAAAAAATGTGGTACATATACACAATGGAATATTTGCAGCCATAAAGAACAAAATCACCAACTTCACAGCAACTTGGATGAACTTAGAGTCTATAATACTGAGTGATCTTTCACAGAAACAAAGAACTGAGTATCACATGTTCTCACTCATAAGTGGACCTTGAACAACATTGTAATACTATAATAAAAGGATTGACAATAGTGGGAAACTGTTGGGGGAGGGGGTGGGAGGTGGGGAGGTGGGATTGGCAGTAATGGGAATCTGCCTGGGAAAGAGAGAGCACACCTCATAAATAAGGGCACCTGCACAATGAATATTTGTATACTTAACCCTGAATTGTAGCCCACATCTCTAAAATTAAATTTTAAAAAAAGAAATTTTTTGATTACTAAATCAATCTATTTTTATAGGTTTGTTTGGATTTTGTATTTCTTTTTGAGTCATTTTAGATAATTTTGTATTTCTAGGAATTTATCTTTTTATCTAGGCTATCTATTTTTGTGACATATAATTGTTCATAGTACGCTCTTGTAAATTTTTACAGTTCAATAGTAACATTACTACTTTCATTTTTAATATTTTTTATTTCAATAGCTTTAGGGAGTACAAATAGTTTTGGGTTACATGTTTGCATTGCATAATGATAAAAAAATGTAGGGTTTTTTGTGTACCCATTGCTCCCTCATTTTTAATTTTATTTGTATCATCTTTCTTTTTTTGTCACTCTACCTAAATGTTTGCCAATTTGGTTAATCTTTTCAAAGAATCAACTTTTATTTTTTCTGATTTTCTCTATTCATTTACCTCTGTTCTAATCTTTATTATTTACTTCCTTCTGCTAACTTTGGCTGTAGTTTCTCTCTCTTTCTTTTTCCTAGTTTCTCAAGGTGTAAAGTTAGGTTATTGACTTGAGATATTTCCTTTTAAAATAAAAACACATGCATTTACAGCTGTAACTTTCCCTCTGAGCACTGCCTTTACTGCATCCAATTTTTAAAAATTTGTTTCCTTTGCCTCAAAGTATTTTCTAATTTTTCTTATGTTTTCTTCCTTAGTCAGTTGGTTGCTTAAGAGTGTTTTGTTTAATTTTCAGAGGCAGTGACTGGGGCTGAGATCACCTGAAGTATTATTCCCTCATATGCTTAATGCTTGAGCTGAAAACAAAGGCAAAAACGAGAATAGCAGCTGAGGATCTATCTCTGTAATCTCTCCACTGGTCTCTCAAGTGTGACAAAATCAGGATAGCTAGGCTTGTTGAGGCCCCAAGGTTTCGAAAGCCTATGTAATGAGTGAGATAATTATGAAAAAATTATACCGTTGATGTCCTAGCTTCAGAAAACATAGAGCATCACCTTTTCACCCTATTGGTCAGAGCAGTCATAGACTGGCCAAATTTAGCGGAGAATCATAATTCTCCACCTCACAGTGGGAAGAATGTCTTAGTCCGACTTTAGCTAAACTAGTAAGATGGAAGATATTTTTATAGTGATATATATAAACACAAATTGACACAGTGTGATAACAGTAATATCATTCTGAATTGTAAATAAAAAAGTTTACATAATAGTAGAAATCTTTATATGTACAATAGTAAATTTGTAGTGGCTGAATAATGCAATCAATAGTTACTGGTGCATTATTAATCCTTTTTAATGACTGTATGAAATCTTGTATTTGAATAAATTATATTTATCTTTGCTGCATTTTAAAATCACAAAATGGCTATATCATTGTCACTTGCATAAATATAAACAAAGTGACTATTTTTATAGTCCTCATCTACCCTGTTGCTTTACTCAGTTAGGTTTTCTGGGCATAGATACAACTACACAAAGCTAAATAGAATTGAGGATGAGGCATAGAAATACAAATATATAATTATATTTATTTATGTATGAATTTATATTTTTCTATGGAACTAATTCAAGCCCTCTTTTCTTTATACAAGGTTTACTTGGTGAGAAATAGACAAAAAGAGAGACACAGAAACACAAAAATGTTCAATTAAATGCAGAATTATATAATTTATATATGGATGCATACTTTGCCTCTTTCTAAGAAAAAAATACTTAAATTGTCAAAAAAAGATATTGTTGAGTAATGAAAGGGTCTTATTCTTTTCATTTGCAAAATCAAAATGACACAAAAAGTTCCTTTATTATTCTGCACTCATTTCTGAACTCATACAAGTTGGAATGAGGGGTAGACTGGACTGATTTACTCTGGGAAGGCCATAGTAACTATATGAGAAAAAACTTTAGGAAGAGAGGAGAGGAAGGAGAAAGATACGTGTCTTTTTGTTCTAGATTTTAAAGCGAGCAATTGTTTAGGAGAAAGACAGAGTGCTTTCCAGAGCAGGTAATAATTGAGCTTTAGTGAGGGAAACTTTGAGGAGATAGATGGGTAAAAAGAAAGGTTAAGAAGTATTGAATTGTTTGTGAATGGAACTCTAGAAAGAATTTTCATTTTAACTCCATTTAAAATATAAATAGTTGTTCAGTCATTTTTGAATATAAGATTGCAATTTCTTTTGAACAAAACACAATGTTGAGACAAGCCAGTAGTTTAAAAATACAATTGACTCTTTTGTCTAATCAATAAGAATATTTATGAAAGAGAGCAAGCAATTAGTAAAATATGATGGAAATAGCACTGAGTTAGGAATTGCAAGATATGAGGCCTAGTCTGGGTTCAGAAAGAGCAAAGATAATTTCAGCCTCTAACTTGCTAAGATCCAGTTTTAAGACAAAAATAAACACACACAAAAATATGTATCAGAAGGGTCTGTTGCCCTAGCCACTCACCCACACAAATTGTTCACAAGGAAATATGTGGGGAGGATGTGCAAGATTAGTTCTAAATGAATGATGGGTTTTGACTTTAGAAAATCTCTGGGAACTCAGAAGTCTTCTAAAATATACTGCATTTTTGCCAGGACCATCTCTGCAAATGAACCCATTTCCCAGACAAATCATCTGGCTCTCTTTAGCAATTCATTTTCATCTAACTGATAAGGTACAGTGAATCTGTGCAGTCCTTGAAGACATCCAAGAGACCAGTTCTGCTGGATTTCAATGTTACATGTTTTAGCTCAATAGACAGAATAAAATAGATAGAAATGTCTGGGAATTGCACAAGGCAATTATCTCAAGAACTTGAAAATCACAAGTTTTATTTGGCAGAATTATTTCTCATTAAAGGAAATCTATTTGGAGATAATTTTTTTACTACTCTACTCGCTGTGATATATAGGCTGTTTTTAAATAATCTTTAAAACTATTCCTATTGCTGCCAATATATAGAAGCACAATGTGACGGAAAGATCAATTACCTAGGAATGAAATAATGGAGGCTATAGTCCTGCCCAATCTACTAATTGCAAGAAAATTTCAAAATTTATAAAAATTCAGTTTTCTTATCAACAAAATAAGAAAATTGAACAAGAAAACTACACTTATTTTCACCTATAGATATCTCTGACTGTGTCATCTTGTATTATATATGTTCTAAAAGATATAATAAATTGGATCTGGAAGTGAAATCGATGTGCACATTGATATTGCTGTCTACCTGTTCTTTTCTTATGTTTCCCCAAACTTGAATCAGGAAATAGCACCATGATTGTCATATTCATTTTATTTTATTCATTTAGTCCATTTTCATTATGTAGCACAAACACATATAACTGTTAGTTGATTGAAACAAGCAAAGTTTGGTTCTTCTGCCATCAGTATATCCTCAATATCTCACTAGCCCAAAGATAGTATGAGAAAGATAGTATGTAATTATTATATAATGATGTAATTATTACATTATATTATGAAATTTTAATAAGAATGCATTTTATAAATTTATAAAACATCAATAAACATGTATTAAATTGTTTTAACAGTTTTCTTTCACTATACAGTATATTATACATATAGGAACACAATTTTTAATGTTGTGTTACTATATGTAAGTTTTTTAAGGATAAAGAAAATGGTGATTTTCCCACTGATTTTTAAGATGTTTTGCACAGTTTTGCCTTGTGTCGTTATTTTTATGGTGTCATGCTACTGTGAAAAGTGAAGATTGCCTGTATTTACCACTGTAATTAGCTGCCCCGCGTCTACTCATGCATTAGTACTAATGCCTACAGGCAGCTGTATTTATCTCTTTGTGTCTTGTGGCATTAACTTCATATTTCTAATTAATTCACTGTAATTGTCTTTTCTTTAAACATTTCAATAACTTTTCCTAATTATTTTACTGCTTTTTCTTGAATTTTTAATTTTAGGAACTATCTACTGATTTTCTATGATTGTAGGATTTAGCTTTCTTTACCACCAACCTCACCCTTTCCTTGGTCATGAACCATTCTACCAAAATAGCTATAACTTAATGTTTGTATAAATCAATAGCCAATGCTCCTATTATGGCTCTATGAATATGACTTACTCCTGAGTCAAGTAGTGTGTTTTGATTATATCTTCTTTCTCTTTCCTTTTTTTTGTTCCTGAGTTAAAAGTTGCTTTATTCTTTTTAATTTGGTCTTTGATAGTCCCATTAATAATCATTTTTTCAATGTTCTGATAGATCTTTCCAAAGCCTAGAAAAAAATTCCAAAATTTTGAACAAATGAGGTCATTAATTGGTTTTTTGGTTTTGAATTTTAAATACTTATTCCATAGCCCTCTTTCATGTGTCTTTTGCCATTCTTCTATTTTTGTAGTAATCTTTCTTTTTGTTTTCTATTTGAGATAAAATATACAATAAAGTATATTAAATTTTAAATGTATGACATATGTATGTTTGTGTTGCGTAAAATGCTTGTAATCACTGCCCAGGTCAAGATATAAGCCATTTTTACCACCAGAGGCTCCTGTTAAAAATTACAATCCTGACTATCCCCAAATCCTCCCTTCCCTCCCTACTAGGTAACATCTGCTTTGATCTCTAGCACTTGAAGTTATTCAAATGAAATAAATGGTGTCTGGATTCTTTTGATCAATAAAGTGCAACAGTAATTTATTCTTTGCATTTTTTGACTGTATAGAATACAATTTATCGATTCTATTGATGATGGATAGTTGGGATTTTTCTGGTTTTTCCTGCTATACATTCTTGTATATGTCTTTTGGTGAACATTGACTGGAAGGGTCAAATGTTTCATCTGAAGAACCATTTCAATATAATGCAAAATATCTACTGTGCACACAATCAATGCAAGTGGTTAAGTTCAGCATAAATATCTATTTTATATAACATATTCAGGGATATAGCCACTATGTTCCTCACAGTTTGGTGATAACAATTTATTTCAAAAATAACATATAAAACAGTGATGCTTATATTCACTTCTGCTTTTTCTTATAAATATCGATGACCTATCCTCTTGGTTTTTCCTGGCCCTACTTTTACAAAGTGACAACAGAAAGTTGATCTGAAAAGTTAGAGTTTGACTTTGGCTATCATGATGCTCAGAGTTATGTTTTAATACTTAATTGATCTACATTTTCAGTGATCTTATTTTAATTATCCTCCATTGCTAAAAAAAACTGAATCTATGCATATATTAATGATTCTATTAAATATACTTTTCTCCTTGTAGTCTGTCTCTCATGAAATATAAAAAGATTATAAATAGAATAATAAATGAATATGTTATTTGAAGATTGAAGCATGCTGACTAATCACACTCATTCTCTGTTTTATTCTACCATCAAGAACAGAATAAGTGGAGACAGGCAGATATCAGAGGGATGATCAAAGTGGATAGCTTATTATTGGCAAAACAGAATTGAAGAATATGTCATGTTCTGTGGTCAGCTATTATTTCCCATGGAATTAAATTTATTCTCTCAGAACTGCATTTTCCCCCACTTCCAGGATACTTTCTGCCACAGGAAGTGATACTGTATTATTTCATGCTGAGGCTAAGCTTCTCAGAGAGAAGAGAAAATACTGACTGGGTTCCCTATTCATGGAACCCTCTCTAAGCTTGTTTGTCAGCTAGGTCACTTCAGGGAAACACCATGGTGCCAAAATCTCTTGGAAGATAATAGTAGAAATATGGAGAGAAACACTTTTATGTGGGTAATATTTACATAGTGTTTACCATGTGCCAAGTACTATTCTAAGAAATTTTATATTTATTAATATATTTAAAATTTGCCCCCCTCCCCTACCTTGGGGAGGAGAATCTCTTCTCTCTCTCTCCAATTTACTTTCAAAATAAACTATATTTTCCAAAGAAAAAAATTTAATCTTTACAAAAACTCTTCTTGATATCTCCATTTTACAGGTGAATAATTGGAGACATAATAAGAGTAAGTAATTTGTTCAAAGTCATACTGCTAGTAAATGACTAAGTTGAGATTAAATCCACGTAGTTTATGTCCAGAGTTCATACACTTCCTACAGTCTACAATGTATTTCTCCCTATAATTTGTTGAGTTTAATAAATAAACCCATGGAGGCTGAGGGTGCAGCAGTGACCATCAAAGAAAAAACTACTTTCCCCCTTCATTAGCTACTTTTCAATACATAGCATTTCTTCTTTTTCATATTCTTGGGATTGGCATGAGAAGTTATCCTTTTGCCCCTCTCCATCTCTCACCCAGGATTCTGAAATGGGTCTGGATGATACATTAATAAACTCAAAGACTGCCCTGTATTCCAAAATTGATGTCTCATCACTATGATTAATTTCCATTTCAAATCCTTGTGGTTTTAACTCACTAGAAGTTATGCAGGAAACAGTAATGACTCCATAAAATTACTGAAAATTTGCTCATGGTCAGAAAAATGTTCCAAGTTTTTGCCGAATATGAAACCTCTTCCATTATTAAATTATCAAGAAAGAATTGGGGGAGGGGCAAAATTTTAATCATGTTCTTGAAATTCAAAGTCTTATGAAATTGAAAGTATCAAATCCTCTTAACTTTGTTATTCTGGTCTGCTTCCATCTTGGGAGAGTCTCCCAGGTCCTGGTGGAGTTGGTTTACTTAGTAGTATAGCCTGGGCTGATTCTATGTGGAGAGGTGTGGGGTATCTCCCAGGTGGAAATAGTTTAAACATGTGCCTTTCATGGATTTAGGTTTTTAAGTGTTTCAGTGAATTAGCAGATCAAATACTTATTTTCACTCCTTGCCAAATTCCACTATAGCTGAATTACAAGATAAATTTGGTATATGTGTGTACATGTATGTGTGTATATGTATGTATGTATGTATACACATACCCAGGGATAGAAAGAATGGGTAACTGGAAGGTTTTTGCAGACGAAGAACTTTTTAGGAGGAAAGAAAACAAAAGGAGAAGCGGTAATTGACTTACTTGAACAAGGGTGACCTTGTAAGAAGAGAGTAGCTAGTTCTTTCTGCCCATCTCTGAGAGATTTAGGACTTAAAAGCATCAAGTGTCAACAAAGTTATAAGAAAGAAACTAGGCTAAAAGCAAGGAGAGTTTGGAAAGACTTTAGAATAAAAAGCTGATACCTCTTGCTTAGTTTTTCTCTGCCATCCTCCAGCAACAATAGACATTCTTTAGGAAGACTGGAGGTTTAGTCTCTTGAATAGTTAATTTAGAAAGTCAGAGGAACATGGAACCCAGTAGAAATTACAGGAATGAGAATCTTTGATCTGAGAAGTCATGTCATTTTCAGTTATGAAAATTTCTATTCAATGATGTGTAACACAGCCTAGGCTGCTTCCATGTGAAAAGTTGTGGGGGTCTCCCAAGTGGAAATCATTCAAACAAGTGTCTGTCATGGGTCATAAGTATTTAGTATATCAATGAAGTATAACATACCAATTTAAATTATATCTTTATGAATTTTTACTTGTAAATACCCACATTACATCATTCTATCTCATAAAATATTTCCAGTACCCTTTAGAAGGCCTTTTATGCCCAGTCAATACCCACCAGTCATATCTAGCCTAATGTGATTTATACTGTCATAGTTTAATATTAGCATTTCTGAGAGCAATCCTACAAACTCTTGTGTGTGGCTTGTTGTACTCTTTTTTAAAAAATCTGTAAGTAATTTATGTTGTCATATGAAGCAGTAATCAAATATTTTTATTGATATGTAGTGTTCCATTATTAGCATGTCTGCTTCGGGGCCACTGTGCAAGCAGACACCTGCTATTTACCATGCAAGGGCACAGATAAAGTGGTGGCAGTGGAACTACTGGTTTTCAAAAGTTTTACAGAATTTTAATACTTAGAAAATGTTTCATTTGTACAATATATATTGACCTTCATTTTACTGAATATCATATTCTAAAAAAGGTGTTAGCTAATTGCATTAATAGAACAAGAATATAAAGATAATCTACTTTTTAAGTATGACAAGTTATTTTCAAGCTCTTTTAGGAGTTAGTTTTGCAGCAAATGTTTGCAATAATGTGCTAATTTCAAATGGTTCTTATTTAATTCTTGGAGGAAAATATGTCAATTGTTCTCCATTTAGAGGAATTATACATTCCCAAGAGTAACTTCAAGTATCATGTCGTCTTTTTTTATTTTTTATTTTTTTGAGTTGGAGTCTCACTCTGTCACCCAGACTGGAGTGCAGTGGCCGCTCCCGGCCACCGCAGCCTCAACCTGCTGGGCTCCGGTGATCCTTCCGCCTCAGCCTTCTGAGTAGCCAGAATTACAGGCATGCGCTACCACGCCCGGCTGATTTTTTTGATTTATTGTAGAGATGAGGTCTCACTGCCCAGGTGGGTCTCGAACCCGTGGGCTCAGGCAATCCACTCACCTCAGCCTCCCAAAGGCGCGGGATTACAGGCTGAGCCACCCAGCCTGGCCATGTCGTCTTTTTAAAAATAATTTTTATATTTTGGAGATATCTCAATCATTCTTACAACTTAGTAGTTTAACTCAAAAGGCAGCAATGTAATGGAAAGAGAACAGAATTTAATTCTAGACAAATCTTTTATCTAAAACCTACTTCTATCATTTTCTAATTGGTTGAACATAGGCAAAATTGACTTCTCTAAGCTTAATTTTTTATGTATTAAGTGTAGTCAACTTTGGCTAATTTCTAGAATTTTGAGTGGTTTAATTGAAATAATAAATATAAATTTTACTATATGAGACTGGTACAGAGATAATGTTTAATATGTGCTTGTTTCAGAGTCTATCCAACATCTTTGAGATTTTTATCCTAAAATGTAAATGTGACAATTATGTGCATCTCCAGCCAGTCAGATTATGCTTACCAGCTCTTGTATCCTTTCTTGTCAGAAAAATAAAAGCTGGATCAAAAATAGATTTTACTTCCTCATGTGTGCATATGTGTTTCCATTTCCTACTGCAGCTTTAGGAGGTGGGGTATTTGTAAGATAATAGCTTGTGAAAAACAATGCAATTATTTAGTCATTTTGAAATATGGCCCAGGAGGTATCTTTCTACTTACATATGCTCTACAAATAGATAATTCTATAATGAACTTTTGTTCTACAGTAGTATTTTATACCTCTAACATATTACATATAACAAATGCCAAATGGGATTAAAGAAATAGAACAAAACTCAGTATATTTGTTTTCAATCTAAACTTACCCTTGAAGCATATTGGGACAGGATCTGAGAACTTCTGACAAAATAAGTCTTTTCTCTTTTAGTCCTACAAATACTATGTTGTGTTGTGCATATTGGTGCTGCCCTGTGAGCAGTTCACCATTTATTCAGCAAGTATAAATTAGCTAGAGAACATTTGAGCAGTAAATTCTGAAAGTATTATTTCAATGCCAGTTATTCAGGGTAAGATGTTGCAAAAATGTCCTATAGGAAAACAACCACACCCACACCCACAATCACAAACTTCAAATGAGAAGACCTGGATTCAAATACCATCTTCAACTCTTTCTACTTTTATGACCATCAACAAGTTAGTCTTTCTCTCTAAAATTCAGTTTTATCACTCCTAGAATATATAGTTTTCACTGTCCAATAATACTTGTCACATAGTAGGTAGTGAAACAAATAGGTTACCTTCCATCCTTTCTTGGATAAGTAATATTGCAACCTCCTAAACAAAACTCTGATGCAGTTTCTGTGATGGATGGAAGAATTTGTTTCAAAATGCCAGAGATAGATTTTTGTTCACATGCATGTCTCTGGCTTCTAATATTTACCTTATTTTTTAAAATAGGTCAATAGGGACTAATAAATTAAATATGAAATTAAACAGTTCCATCAAAGTAATTTTATTTATTTTTCATGTAGTTGATGCTTCTTGATATTCATTTTTAAGAAAGTTAGGAAAATGCTCGATTTGAAAATGAAATAACCATACAATTCAATAAATGTTTGCTAATTATCATTATGTCTTGCACTATGCTAGATACTGATGATGAAAATTTAACAAAACACCACCCAAAATTGTAACCCTCTTACACTATTGATGGGAAGGTAGATGATGCAGCCACCTTGGAAAAAATCTGGCCATTTCCAAGATGGTTAAACACTAGATTCCATATGATTTAGCAATCTCAGGCTGAAATATTTCCCGAAGAGAAATAGAAACCTATTTCCACACAAAAACTTGTACATAAATGCCTATAACAGCCTTATTTTTAACAGCCAAAAAAGTAGAAATAACCCAATGACCATCAACTGACAAACTGATTAAAATTATTTGTCCATGCAATAGAACATTGTCTTGCATAAAAAGAAATAAATGATACATGCTACAACATGGACAAATTTTGAAAACATTATGCTATGCTACATGAAAGAAGGCAGTCACAAAGGTCTACATATTGTTTGATTCCATGTTTATAAAATGTCCAGAATAGGGAAATATATAGTGACAGAAAGTGTGTTGCTTAGGGCAGAGGGTGGAAGAATGTTAGAAAGGTTGAGAGATTGAGGGGTGAAAGCAAAGTGATGTGGAGTTCTTTCTTGGGATAATGATGTGATGCGTATGCAACTCTGTGAGCATGTTAAAAGCCTTAAATTGTACACAACTTGGGAATTGTATGTAAATTATATTTCAAAAAATGTGTAAAGAAAAATACAGCATGACTTCTGTCTTCAAGGAGGTATGAGGTAAGACAGCCATGTTAAAAACTAAATTAAGACAACTCCTGTGATGGAGATACACTTTGGTTTTTTCACTCGTCCGCTCACTCGTTCTTAGTGAGCACTTACTCTGAGTCAGGCACTGTGTTGGGAGCAGGGCATGCACATGGGGTGGGCAAATTGATTATATTTCTGTTGTCATGGTGATAGCCATTAGTAGCACATTCACAGATGCCCCACTGATTCACTTTGTTTAGAAACATCAGAGTATGACCTATTAATATCTGAGACTAACTTTCAGTTCCTGTGTTCTAAATGAGTTAAAGTTCATATGAGAAATAAAGATTTTTTTATGTAGGAGTCTTCAAAAGAGGGACAGAGCAAAAGAAAATAAATAAATGAAAGGGGGACTTCATCTCAGAAAAGTGACAAGCCCTTGATTGTGACCTGAAATGTGATCATATCTGACCAGATATGTAGATTTTTTTTCTGATATTAAACAGTGAGAAACAGTAATAATTTGCAGTTCATGGTTAAAAATTGAGAGATTTGTATGATAAATAAACAGCTCGCATGCAACATTTTTGGAAAAGCACCAGATCTTTGGCGTCCTCTCTTTCTGTATCACCTCCCTGACTTGGAAGAGGTGGGTCAGTATAAATCAAAGTCCAGAGGATACACTGGCAAGAAATGAAGATTTAGTGAGAGAAGCAAAGTCAAAATATTGACCTTTTCTTTTTTTCCTATCCTTTCATCTTTTCAATTCAGCACCATAATCTTCTAATTTGGGAATGTCTGTCCACAGCCCACATTGCCCCATCCAACTTTTCTTCCCAATTCATTCAGAAAGCTAAATAGAAATTAGAATGTGTCTCAGTAGGAAGGGACACAGGACAAGAACTTGCTTTAATCTCTACTAAAGGAGCTTGTGTGATAATAGGTACATAGGCTCATAAGGGTAAACTTCCCTGTGGAGATTTGAAACTGCTATGGTCTGAATATTTGTGTCCCTCTGTTCATGTTGATAAATAATCCCCAGTGTGATAGTATTACAAGACAAGGTTTTTGAAAAGTGATTAGTGCCTTTATCAAAAAGACCCCAGAGAAGGAGATAGTGAATGAGTCCCTCCCATCAGATGAGAAGGCAAGGAGAAGGCACACTCTGTGAAGCAGGGATCTTGGACTTCTCAGCCTACAGAACTATAAGTAATATATTTCAATTGTTCATAAGCTACTCTGTATGTGGCATTTTTGCTATAGTGGCCCAAATAGACTAAGAATGAACCAACAGGCATCAAAGGAACAAGCAATCTAGATGACAGAGTATTCTTAACATTCAGGAGAGCTTGATGTTCCAGCCCATTTTGCCACTGCAAAAAAAAAAAAAAAATAGGTTACCTTCCATCCTTTCTTGAGTAAGTAATGTTACAATCTCCCAAACTCTGAAGCAGTTTCTGTGATAAGTGAAGAATCTGCTGTATAATGAAAGGTAAATTAACTCCTCAGTACTTTGCTAACTGAAGAAATTAAACTAGAATATCTTTCAGCTTTTCTTAGTTCTAGAATTGGTATTATATTCATTATGTTACTGGCAACCTAATAATTCTTCCCCTTATGTACTTTGGAGTAAGGAATGGGGAAAAAGAGTATAGAATTCAGAGTCTGACAGAGGTGAGAGTGAATGCACATTTTATTATTTATTAGAAAGCTGTTTGGGCCCTGGAAAAAATTATTTATAAGCCTCACCTAACTCATCTATAGAAGAATGACATAGAATAACTCCCAAATTTTGTTTTGAAGATAAAACATCTCACATAAAAGGCACCTAGATCACAAAATATGCTCCATAAATGAACACTTCTATACTTGATTTAGAGTAGATGTACTCATTCCATAAAGCAGTCTGTCTAACATCTTCAGTGTTACAATCCTCTTAGATTTAGGGTTTCCACCTGATACATTATGCTATTGTCTTGCCCTGATGTACTACATGTTTACCTTTAATTTATCATAGCCAGAAACAATTTCTAAGCTAGTGGTCAATATTTGAACCAATGAATCATTCCATGTCTGACTACTGACTCTTCTCTAGCCATTCTTGAGATAAAGCCTATATCAACAATGTGGATAATTGGGTGAGTGTGGTGATGAGAGAGAGAGAAGGAGGTATTGAGTTATATAAGGAACACCTGTCTAGAAGTCAGAAGAGAAAAAAAGGTAAAGAAAAGAAGTACTATAAAAATGAACACCTTAATTCAAATTCTTTATATTTTTGTGGCTCCTAAGTCTTTTACAAAGGCCAAGTATCATTTTTTATTATAGAAAAAAATTATATAACTCATACAATGAGGAATGCATCATTGCATGAAAATAATGTTTAAAAAGTTCAAAGTAGCTCTTAAAGGGAGAACAGGAACGGCTAAGTGGATTTCTTTCCCATGTTTAAAATCACACTTAAAGATCCATATACAGATTCTTTAGCAAATACCTCTTAAGTCATGCATATAATTATAGGTATACTTTTTTAAAAAAGCACATCACTACATCTGTGTACAGTGAACATGGATTTGTACTGACTAAACAGATTGAGATCTGTTCAAATAGATATACAAACTCTTATTTGTGCATCCAAATACAAACACCAACCCCCACACTCAGAGGAAGTATCTATGCAAGCTGAAACTAGTTCTTCAATTTTAGCAAAAGGAAGACAGCTGTTTTTTCTCACAACAATCGTTTAGTTTTTTGTAAGGAAGATGCTTTATTCTTTTTTTCTTTTTTTTGCACTTGTTAAATCTGGGTTGTAAGAGATTCCAACTTTCTCTTAAAATAGCTCAAGATTTTAAAGTTAAAAATAAACATTAAACATAATGAAATTAGTTTTGTATCTCCCTTCTATTGCTATACGCAGTGATTTCATAAGCACTTTGTAAAGTAATGAGATTTTGGCCTCATTCTGAGCTGGTCTCAGGAAATCTGCAATGGAGACTGCCTAGTGTCCATGGAAGGTTCTGATAAGCAATGGTCCTCTTTGGAACAAGCAATCTACCCTTCAGCACTAACCACTTGGATAGGTAAATTGTCATTTTAATGATAGAAGTAGATTGTATTGGCTTGAAAAATCCTTGGGAAGTAGCAATGCATGTTATAAATTGAGTTCTC
>NW_007240545.1:51320-52776 GCF_000164805.1 Carlito syrichta
AGGCATGTTGAGCATTGGAAATGCATATAGGAAATATTTATTGAGTAACTGACAACCTCTCTATGGCGTGGATGGCTACAGAGTGATTTAAGAAAATGCTTAAAGGCAGATGGTAACACCAAAACTTAGTACAAGCAACAGTCTCATATTTAAGGGAAGAGCCCAGGGAATCAGGTTCAGAAATCTAAGCAAAATATCTGGCAACAAATTTGAGAACTCAGCCAAGAGAACAGGAGAAAAGCTTGGTAAACCTGAATGAAGGGGAATCTTGTTCCTCAAATATGTTTTCACACAATCCAGAAGAATACCAAAGCATGCTGTAATAAAGGGGTACAAAAAGCCCAAACTTGGTTAGTCTAGTGCAAAAAAACATTGAAATAATAGTAGCACATTTTCAAGGGACTCTGTAGACCTATAACCAGGAAAATTCCTGATAGAATCTTTTCCTGAAATCATACCATACCTCCCTCTAAGGTGACTCCTAATAAAAACCTGATAGGTTGGTCTAGAATTTCTGAAGACTGGTTGTATTTTCCTGAACTCCTTTGCAAATGTCTTTCCTTTCCTAGAGAGACACTCTTGGAAGGATCTGGAACTGGTAGAAAAGACAGAGGAGCATACATCCAAGAGTTGTTGGCTTCAAACCAGGGCACTTGAATTTGAAGACTTCTTTCCTGAGCACATGTTTGCTTCTGTTCCTAGGTTGCTTTCCCTGTGCCTATTCCTCTTCTCTTCTACTTTGTAAGTACCCATGATCAGGCACATGATCATGTTCTTATGCTTCAACGTCTCACCCAAAGCCAAGTGACCTGGAGTTACTATTATCAAAGTCCTAGCATGTACATAGACATCAGTATCTGATCTTCAAGACAGGGAATAGCTAAAAAGACTCTCAAATCATTCATTTAAGAGGTAGAGATACAGAATAGAAGGAAAGAAGACAAAAGTCCTTAGTCCCAGGTTGTAGAGGACAATGTGGGATGAATAAAAATTTAGAATTAGAAAATTGCCACTGAATAAGTATTAATAGATGTATGTAAATTTTTAAATGTTGACTGATATCATTTAGAGGTAATAGAAGTAGTAACAAAGGAAACAGAATTCTAAAATATAATTTTACTATTAAAGAGTCACATTGACTTCAAAAATGCACGTAAGCTGATTTTTTTCTGTGCTTAAATATAACAGAAGACTAGTATGATCTAGTAATTAATCTATCATATTAACAATAGCAGTTTATTCTAAGTTTGATATTGCTACCACATAAAATTCTGGTCAAATATATTATCATTCTAAGTTTTCACAGTTCATTTTTGGAGGGAGCATAGTTGTCTGTTCATAAGTCAAAAAGAAATTTGAGAAAAGATTGGTCATGTTTATAGATGCAGTATTAAAGATAAATGGATATTGGCCTCTATAAAAGCTCCATTCAGAGAAAAAGGTAAAACTACTGCTT
>NW_007240546.1:0-876 GCF_000164805.1 Carlito syrichta
TGCATTTAGTGTACAAATGTCTTCCCATTTTACCTCTCTTTTCTCATTTGGCTTTCATAGGCAGCTTCAGCTAGATGATCTCCTTTAACTTTTTTTAAGGAAAGAATTAAGCACCACTCTGTGTGTTTGCTAAGCTTTTGTCTTAAATCTCTCACATCATTCAGCTTGATTTGGAAAGAGTACCTTTCTCTATACTTTTTTAGATAGGAGGAAAAGAGAACTCAAAGTACTCTGAAAACTCTCTCTTAGAATCTCCACTCACCAGTTCACCCACCCACTTAATTTTCTGACATTCTTTTTGTACTCTATACTTGGACAATACATAATTTTTGTCCTATTTGGGTTTGGCCATCATATTGGAAAATCCTAGCATGGACACTCTGCCAACAAGCTTTAGTTTTGTTGTCATATGAGACTGCAAATGCACAAGTAAAAAATAGCTCTTAGAACCTCTAAGTGATCTCAAGAGATACATCAGCCAAGTTCGTATTATGTTGTTGAACAGTGTTTCTGCCCTCTTTCCAAATCTTTTCTTTGAGCTAAGTAGGGTGTTGATGAAGGCCATCGTCATTCCTATTACATTAGACCTAAACAAGGGTTAATCCATAGTGATAGGTCTTTATTTCTTACAGTTCTGCTTTGTCACCTCTTTGTTCCTTAGAGCCAAATGCACCTTCTGAGCAGAAGGTTTTATCTCACAAATTAGGACTTACCCTATATATGATTTCTCTGAAAAGGAACAAATGAGTCAGCAGCAAAGGAAAATAATGTTCTTTACTGTTTCTACCAAGTATCCTCCCACCCCAATTCCAAAGCTGTCCCAATTGAGGAAGGAGGACTATAAATGTGCAGATAGATGTATCAATGAAGTGTTGC
>NW_007240547.1:0-365 GCF_000164805.1 Carlito syrichta
CCACAGTGAGTCACATGGCCTGCCCAGATCCAACATTTCAAACTGTGGAGAAATAGACTTCACCTCATGATGGGAAGAGTGCAAGGGGTATGGATACAGGGAAGGTAGCATTGTGACCAGGGATATTTAAGTTGCTTTTATTTGTATACACATAAGCAGGTGTGTGTGTGTGTGTGTGTATGTGTATATATATATATATATATATACAAATGTATACATGTATAGGAAAAGGAACTATTACAAACTCAAATTTTCACATGTATAAATTCAAAGAAAGGCAATTTAAAAAATTAAACTAGTCTATGTAAGTATATCTAAATAGGATTAGTTAGTAAGTAATAATACAAGTAGTATGTGGATATGGC
>NW_007240548.1:0-2403 GCF_000164805.1 Carlito syrichta
CACTATGGCAGTACAGATAGGAGAGGGAATGGGAACTCACAGAAGCCTGAAACTCTGAAAGACTTTGCTGTTAAAGGAAGTGTAGTCCCAAGTGGCACGGGAAAACTCAGGTTACTCTTCTGCAATTCTCTTCTCCTGCCCCTTGACACCAGGCGAGGGGTAGTCTAAGAAATTGTACAACACAGCAAGATATGTAAAGCTGTAGCTTCCTCGATGGAAGAGTTAAAAGGGAGTGCTGATGAGATCACAGGGAGGAAGAAGGAGAATGTGACCTCTTAAAGTTCTTTTTTTTTTTTTTTTGAGTTGGAGTCTCACTCTGTCGCCCAGACTGGAGTGCAGTGGCCGCTTCCGGCCACCGCAGCCTCGGCCTGCTGGGCTCCGGGGATCCTTCCGCCTCAGTCGTCTGAGTAGCCGGAATTACAGGCACGCGCTACCACGCCCGGCTGATTTTTTTTTTTTTTTATTGTAGAGATGAGGTCTCGCTGCCCAGGCAGGTCTTGAACACGTGGGCTCAGGCAATTCACTCACCTCAGTCTCCCAAAGGTGTGGGATTACAGGCTGAGCCACAGAGCTCGGCCTCTTAAAGTTCTTTATCAACTCCTGGGCTCATGTCTAAGCCAAGCATATATATGATCTAGACTCTAAACAGCATACATAGACTGATAACTGAAATATAGGGTGGACCACCATTCAAGTCCCACACTGGCCACTGGCTGGTGCACACAGGGCATAGATCTTAACGGTCCTCAAAAGCTTTGAAATCTGAACTGACATGGGAATGACAGCCTACAGTGGGTTGGTCAGTATTTGCAGCTTGAACCCAAAGAGGATATCATCTGCTTAAATATTTTCAATAGAAATTAAACTAAACACAGAGTCTCATCACATTCAAAATATCCACTATATAATTCAAAATTATTTGGCCCATGAAGAACAAAGATAAGCTCAACTTGCATGAGAAAAGAATAATCACACTTCAGCATGAAAACGGCAGATGCAGCCAGCTGGGTGACTCAGCCTGTAATCCCGCACTTTGGGAGGCTGAGGTGAGTGGATTGCCTGAGCCCGCGGGTTCGAGACCCGCCTGGGCAACTTGGTGAGACCTCATCTCTGCAATAAATAAATAATTTTAAAAATTTAGCCGGGTGTGGTAGTGCGCGCCTGTAGTTCCAGCTACTTGGAAGGCGGAGGTGGAAGGATCGCTGGAGCCCAGCAGGTCGAGGCTGTGGTGGCCAGGAGCAGCCAGACTGCACTCCAGTCTGGGTGACAGAGTGAGATTCCAACTCAAAAAAAAAAAAAAAGAAAGAAAGAAAAAGAAAAGAAAAAAGAAAATGACAAATGCATCATCATCTATCTAAGGAAGAACCAAATGGAAATTTTAGAACTGAAAAATATAATAACCAAAACAAACAAACAACATCAAAAAACCTTCACTGGATGGGCTCAACAACAGAGTGGGGAGGACAGAGGAAAAAGTCAGTGAATTTGAAGAAAGGTTGGTAGAGATTATCCAGTGTAAACAATGGAGAGTAAAAATATAGACAACATTAGAGACTCAGGGACATGTACAGAAATACCAAAATGTCTAACATCCATGCCATTGGTGCCTATAAAGAAGAAAAAATGCAGTGCAAAACATTTTGGAAAAAATAAAGACTAAAAACTTCCCAAATTTGACAAAGTATATAAACCCACAGATTCAAGAAGCTCAGCAAATAGCAAAAAAGAAATCTACATATATACATGTCATAATCAAACTTCTTAAAACTAAAGCTAAAGAAAAATTCTTAAATGCAGCCAGGGAAAAATAATGCATACTTTTAGAGCAATGATGAATCAGATGACTGTGGATGTCTTGTCAAAAACCATGGAGCCAGAAAAATATGTGACAATATTTCTAAAATGTTGAATAGAAACAAGCATAATGCAGACTTCTATATCCAGCAGAAATATCCTCCCAGAATGAAAATGAAATAGTTATTCTCAGATGAAGGAAAACAAAGTGGATTTGTTGCTGGCAGATATGCTGTAATAGAACCTTGAATTGTACCCCACATATTTATAATAAAAATAAATAAATAAAAATAAAAGATCATACTACAGAATAAAAATGATAGCAAATAAAAACTTAGAGGAATGGAAGAAGAGCAATAGAAGTGATAAAATCAGGATAAATATAATACAATATTATTTTCCCTTTTAGTTCAATAAAATATGCTTCAGCAGATGAAAGCACAAATTATAACAATATCTGATGAGGCTTTCAATGTATGCAGATGTAAGGATGAGAAAATTACAATACAACACAATAGAGGAAAGGTAAGTGAATTTATATGGTGGTAGGATTCTACTTGAAGAGGTAAAAACATCAGTAAAGTTAAGTATGCCAGTTAAAATACTCAG
>NW_007240548.1:3270-4915 GCF_000164805.1 Carlito syrichta
TTCCATTGTATGAATATACTGTGATTTATCCATTCTTCCTTTTATGGTCATTTGTTGTGTATAGAAGACCGAGGTGAGTGGATTGCCTGAGCCCGTGGGTTTGAGACCCGCCCGGGCAACTTGGCGAGACTTCATCTCTACAATAAATCAAAAAATTAGCCGGGCGTGGTAGCGCACACCTGTAGTTTCAGCTACTTGGAAGGCTGAGGCAGAAGGATCGCCGGAACCCAGCATGTCGAGGCTGCAGTGGCCGGGAGTGGCTACTGCCCTCCAGTCTGGGTGACAGAGTGAGACTCCAACTCAAAAAAAAAAAAAAAAAGAAATATGAACATAAGTTTTTCAGTTCTCCAGTGTGAACACATAGGAGTGAGATTGTTACGTTACATGGTAGGTAGATGCTAAACTTTGTAAGAAACTACCAAGCCGGTTTCCAAAGTGGCTGACCCAGTTTTCATCTACTCCACTAATACATGAAAGTTCTAGTTGCTCCTCTTCCTTGCTAGCACTTGGTACTGTCAGTATATTTATAATGAGGACCATGAATATCTTAGATGCCAATCTTTTGGCCACTGTAAAAATTATCAGACCAATAAGAAAAGCACCTGTAATTATAAAGTGAATTAGAGATTTAATATGGAATATACAGATAATTGCCACAAAAATAATGAGAGATAAAGAAATAAAGATATTCTGGGCAGCATAGAAATGAGAAATTGATGAATAATTTTGAAAATCTTTCCTTCCAATTATTCCTTGTATTCATATTTATTCATTTCCCTCAGAAGAGAAAGGGAATAAATTTTAAATGACTATAAAAAGTGAAGGTTTTTGCTGCTTTTTGTGTAATTATTTAGCAGGTTTATTGAAATATCCTAGCAAGAATCAACTTCATAATCCTTTATTACAAACACTCACACTTTTATAATTCTCTTTTCAATTCCCTTTGACATTTTTATGAGAACTCTGATATGGCCCACCTGAGAAGAGAACTGATTACTGATAATTCATTTTCCAGTGTGATGGATTCTCCTCATTTGAATGAGGACAAAGGGCAACCATGATACCTGCTTTTTTTGTTGTTGTTGTTTTTCAGATGCCTGAGGTTTTAGAGAGAAAATTTGATCAGGCTATTTTCATGCATTATTTTAGAAAAGAGGCACAAAGTTTTTAGGTCTAGAAATAAGAATAAGCAAGCAGAAAGAGATAAATGTTGGCAACTCAATCCAAACAAAATATCTTTCCCAAACAAATGATAAATTATATTTTTTAAAACTGTCATAGATCAAGAGTTCTCTGCTCTAGCTAAAATAGTAAGCACTTTATATACATATGAGGTAAGTACGGCAGAGCTGAAATTACTCATTGCAACACTTAAGTTTTGTCTATTGGTTAACAAGTAGTGATTGAGCATATGAAATAAAACAATCATTCTGTTGGGGGCTGGATTCAACATGGAAGTTACAGTTTGCCCCATTTTTACCACATAATTTATATTCTATGGCAAAGTCAGATACTAAATAAATGATTAAGTTCCGGGAGTTTTCTAATGGGGCAACTAACCAAACATGGAAGTCTGAGAAGGCTTTTTCAAGAAATTGATACTGAAGTTGAAACCTAAAGAATAAATATGGGTTACCCAGACTGA
>NW_007240548.1:5633-6589 GCF_000164805.1 Carlito syrichta
AGCACATAGATGGTGTGGCAAGGTTTATATGAAAGGTTTATTTTCTTTCTCTCATAGTCTCTATTCATTTATCAAGCAGTTAATAATAAGACCCTATAATTACAGAACACAGGACAGTTGTCAAGAAGAATTTGGAGGGTGATGGGTAAACAGAGTACAGAGAACAGGAAGAACCATTACAAGGGGACTATTCAGTTCTGATATGCAAGATGAAAAGGTACAATAAAAAACTCAATATTTCTTTAAAAAAATAAAATACTGTCCCTGCAGGAGTATTTTAACGTATGTTAACAGTTACATGGGTTAGTCATAAATTAATGGTCAATGTGAAATTTCTGAGATTTGAAAGCTCTGACTCTATCTCCAGAAAAATTCAACACACAGATTTCAACATATAATTTTAACAGTTTCAAGTCCTACTGAAAATCTATGAAGTTGGTCATCTCAAGACCATCCTTTTGTTGTTACTATGTCAATTGCATTAGAATAGTTTTACCAATAGTGCTAAAGTCGGGAAAATAATCTGTTAGAGTTTATCACAAGTAAGATAACAAGAAGGTTCTAAAATTCAACTTATCAGGGCAGCAATAGAGAAGAAAGAAAAAATTATTGAACTATTAATTGATATTTGTTCTCCCAGTGCAGTCCTCACTTCTGTCATCAATAAACAGATAACCACATCATTATCTTTCTTATTTTGTGTGTTTTTTTAAGATAGGAAGTTGAATTTATTTTGTAAAGAATTTCTAGTGGTTTTTGTCAAATCCTGAAAACTTTACAACTTTTAAGCAAGATGTGAAGAAGGGAAATGAGAAAATAGGGTAATGTTGAGAGGAGAATATATAATTCCACCTTGGGTTGGATTCTGCACTATGGCCATTCCCAAGAAAGTGGATGGTCTCTGGGAAGGTGACTTTAGGGCATGTACACCTAATACCCCTCACACTATTCCCACA
>NW_007240548.1:7882-8801 GCF_000164805.1 Carlito syrichta
AACAATGTATTTGTCATTATTTCATGTTTGGTGAGACAATTCTAATGCTGGCCTCTCTTGGACTCACTCATGGCTTCAGTAAATCATAACCTAGAGCTAGAAAATCCAAGTTGGCTTCCTTGGCAGAAGAATTATCTTCTCTTTCTTCTGGGCCATCATGTCTGGGACTATTTAAGTAGACGGACTTTCATCATTCATGGACTAGGGGAATTTCTTATGATTATGTTGGAGGCAGAGTTGGAATATGCACATCTTCTTGAGGACAAGGTGGCAGAACTCATACAATGTTATTTTTGCCACATTCTTTTGGTCAAAGAAAGTCATAAGGCCAGTCCAGATTTAAGGGATAGGGAATAGTTTTTTATTTAAAAAGTTCCAATAAATGTGTGATCATCTTATATCTACTACATTGAACAAGTGAAAATTTATAACAAAATTTTATATGTCAAAATCCTAGGTTAGATTTCTTGAAGGCAAGGAATATTTTTTCACATTTCAGTATTAATTATGAATAAAATATGAATTATTTTCATACTTCATATTCATTACTACTATCATATGGAAGATCTCAATATCTGCCTATTGAACAGGTATTCATGGACTGTACGTTGAACAAAATATAACAAACAAAATACTAAAACAGTTTTAAATAATTGCCTCATAATGTATATTTGCATGGTTGTTTGTGTGAAGTTATTTTTTGTGTAATGTTAATTCAAGTAGAACTAGAAGAGTGTAATTCAAGTCTTTTTAAGGGGTGGCAGAGATAGTTTGAAAAAGAGAACTTGAGGCATTTCAAACTGGAAGTACAACACGTATAAAAATAAAAAATGAGTCAGGCTAGGTGGCTCAGCCTGTAATCCCGCGCCTTTAGGAGGCTGAGGTGAGTGAATTGCCTGAGCCCGTGGGTTCAAGACCC
>NW_007240548.1:9591-11090 GCF_000164805.1 Carlito syrichta
TCAGGTGGAAATTCTTTGCCTCTAAGTGCAAGCCTGAAGAAGCCCTGCCATTCTAATTTGTGTCCCTTCCATTCTCTAACTCACCTCTACTCATGAGAGTGTTTCCATGTACACCCCTGGAAGGTTGACCCTTCTCTCAGATTGTTCTTCTGGCACACTCTGACTGCAGGAAATGACATCTTGCACTTTGGAACCTATGAGACACTCTCCACTCATTGGCCCGACTCCATGTCCCTATACAGACTACCGATTCCTTACAAACAGAAGAGTTGTCTTCTTCTGTTTTTTTTTTCCCCCTCAAAGACAGTGTTTAATCAAATCTAGAATGTAAAATAAGAAAATGTTTAAAGTATTTTCCTTATATAGTAATAATATGTAGACTTTTATTTTCATTCATTCAAAAGGAATTAATAGAAGTAAAGCAACTATACCAGTGACTGACACATAGAAATTGCTAAATGATGTTGGACTGCTCTTATTAACAGTATCATTATTACTTGCATGTAACTTATAAGCTGATGGATAAAGTTGGACAAAACTTCCCTTTATATATCATCTATAAGCCATGAGCAAACTACCAGCTATATTAATTGATTTATGTAACAAATATTTCTTGTACATTTAACACATGCTAAGTTTGCATTTTTAGTGTGAGCAAAATAGACATGGTTCCTCTCTTCATGAAGCTTATAGTCTGGATTGGTGGAAGGCACATGTTATACAGTAAAGAAGAAAATTATAAATCACAACACGTGTTACAAATGGAAAGAACCAAGAATAATTAGTAGGTATATAGGGGAGAAGGCAACATATTAAATCAATGATCAAAGACAGCCTTCTGAAAAACTTATACTTAAGCAAAAATTAAAAAAAATGCAACCAGCTCGGTGAATATGGTGGTAGAAAAGTTAGGACAGAAGCAGCAGCGTTAGGCCAAATGCAGATAGATGAAAAGAGAGTATGGCACCCTACAAAACAGAAAAATTTCAGTGTGGGTATGGTTCAATGGGCTAGAAAGTGGTATGAATTTAACCTAGAGGCAAAGGTAAGGCCAAACACGGCAGTTCCCTGTAGGCTTTGAGAATGACTTTGAGTTTTATCCAAAGTGTAGCTAAAAGACTGTAATCAAGGGAAATTAATTAATTTAGAGATGACTCTGGTTGCTCCATGGAGATTCAATTAGAGAAGAATTAGGGCAAAAGACGGATTGTGTGAGTGTAATACAGAGGTATGGGAGGTTGGGGTAGGGTTGACTACGCAACAGTGGTAAGAGTGGGTTCACATTCAAATACACTTTGGTTGCAGGAGTCACAGGATTTGTATAAGATCTTCCTGGATTTGTGAGTGAAAAGCATGTACTGGGAATGATTCCCAGGTTTCTTCCTGAAGTGTTTATGGGTATATTTTCTGAGATGAAGATTTAGAGAATCCAGAGTTGAGTCATGTGTCTGTTGTTTGAGTTGTCTATGATACAATCAAGTGTGGATTCCATAATCAAT
>NW_007240548.1:11846-22966 GCF_000164805.1 Carlito syrichta
TACCTAGAGAGCTCTAGGCTATGGGAAAGAGAGGGCTATGGTATAAATAGAAAAACTAAGCCTTTATCACTAGGACCTAAATGCTCTGTCCAGGAACCATTATTTAAAAAACTAGACAGAAGAAATGGTGTTCCTTTACTAGCAGAAAAAAGAAGTCAGTCCTAAAGATAAAGGGCCTGGGGATCCAGGTGACCAGGAGCATTACCAACAGGTTTGTATGTGGTGGAATCTCCACACATACTTGTTAAGTGAATGAGCCAACTGTCTCAACTTTCTCCAATAAGGCAATACAATAAGTACTTTTATGTTAATCCTCATAATACCCTGTATGGTAGTTATTATTACTATCTTTCCATCAATGAGGAGGTTGAGGCACAGAGAGTAACCTGTAAGGATCCCAGGACAATTTTTTTCCACATGATATTTCAATGCTACCCACAGGTTGAACCTTCTCCTGTATCAGTGGTTCCCCAAAACAAAACTCCCAGGTGGGAAGACAACCAATGAGATGGCTTCCATAAGACAGATATGACCTGTGCTCAATGTAGGTAATGCCTTTTGTGCCTACATTGGTCCTTGTGCCCACCTCAGATTCCAGATAAAGACAGAGCATGCAGTTCTATGCCAGCTCAGACTCACTTTGTTCTTAGTGTCATACCTTAGTTAAAGAAGTCTTGAATTTCCTTCATCTAGCTTCAAGATATTTTCTACTTCCCATTGGAGCTGGGCAAATGAACCCTTGCTTAGGTACAGCTTAGAGATGCAGGTGACTAGATGCTCTTGGGGATGACCCTCAGCCAAGGCCAACAGGAGCCTGTGGACACTTCCTGCTCCCCTTGGTGTTCCTTCTTTTATGTGGACTACTCTTTTACAAGCATTTGATTCATTTCTCACAGTAGCCACAGTGGAAGCCTCAATAAACTCTGACACTGGCTTTTTTCTCCTTCCCATATTTGGTTTTAGTTATTTCCTGGATAGACATTCAAATTCACTAACTACAATCAAGTCCCAAAATAATAGTCACCTCTGTCTCAACAGTACTTTTCTTTTTCCTTATTTCTTTTCCAAAATATGAGTATTATGTTATCCTAGCACTAAATTAAGAGTCATTTGAAAAACTTAATATAAAATACTTTACATGGATGTATATAAATATTACACACACACACACACACACACACAGAAACACCTTCTTCCTTTGTGACTTCTTGTATTTAAAGTGAAGGAATAAAATTCTTTATTTCCTCCTCTACCCCCACTTCTCCACCTATCCTCCTCCACTGATACCCTTCCACCAGTCCCTCCTCCACCCATTCTTCTATTCCACTGTTTGGGAATACTAACTAATATGCAACCTACAAAGAGGATAATTTGCCAATGCTTACTTTCTGTGTAGCATTAGCTGTAGTAGATGCTGCACATGTAAAAACGAGAACTGTGTTTTAGGAGTTAATGTTTTCGATATGCCATCTGAAAATTCAATTGCACCTCTTCTGCCTCTTCTGCTTAGAATATTCTTGAGAAAAACCAGTCCCTCCATACTTAACAGTATTATCAGTATATATTACCTTTTTAAAAAAGTTATAAATATTATGCAATTCTAGAAGCTACCTTTAAAAAGTGATTTGGAAAACCCAAAATAGAGAAAAATCTCTTAATCAAAAATCTTTATATATCAACTACATAGAGTCAACTAATATCCAACATTTTCTGAAATGTATGTCATTTTAAACAGACTTTTTTCCCCTCTGTGCATTTGTAAATACATGTTTAATGTTAAATGCATTAAATATGTAAGCCCATGTTTCTCACTGTTATCCCTTGCCTTTATCAGTTGTCTGGCTCCAAGCCCTCCTCTCTGACCATGAAAAATATGACATTTTATTGACTGAAAAATCAGCATATATGTGTGTGTGTGGGTGCATGTGTGTGTGTATGTGATTTTATTTTGACTACAAAAGGTGCATTTATGTGTTATTCACCTAACTTAGACAAAAAAGAGAATGAGGAGAAGGGAAGGGAAAGAAGAGGGGGAGGAAACAGGAAGAGATTCAGAGGGTATAAGGTGTAACACTGAAACTGCAGTTTTTAATTGTTTATGATTTTTATTATCATCTGCCTATACTTCTTAATTTACTAGAATGCATGTACACAGCTACTGTAAAAATCATATATCCATATCCATATATATCACAATGTGAAGAAAGCACTAATTTAAATTTTATTTAAGAAAATTGTTTTACTCTTCTGAAAACAGGAACACAGTCTGTTGCCAAGGATAAATCAACCAAGTGCCAATAAGAGATTTCAAGATTGCCTGAAATTTCCAAGTTCACAAATGTTGAGTGGCCTCTAAATTTGGCAACCTGTTTTTCTCATTGCTAACAATCAATCCTTTCTACTATCATATACAAAGCATTGGATATGCTAAACAAACACTATAAAAATGAGCTCCTTTATTTATGGTCATGTTGTTTCAGATGCCCATGGTCAATTGTCTGACATAGTTTGAAGGCCAGAACTCTTCTGTCTCTCCTCATTGCATTACTGCTCCCAAATCTCTAGCAAATTTGGTATGCACTTAAAGCAGGTTACTTATTAAAAGATGGCTATGGGCAGATGACAGATGCACGAAAAAGTGCTCAGCCTCACTAATCATCAGAGAAATGCAAATCAAAACCACACTGAGATACCACCTAACCCCAGTAAGAATGACCATCATTAATAAAACAAACAAGGGATACTGGCGCAGATGCAGAGATAAAGGAACGCTTCTACACTGCTGGTGGGAATGCAAACTAGTGCATTCTTTGGACGACAGTGTGGTGATTTCTGAAAGAACTAGAAATTGACCTTCCATATGACCCAGCAATTCCCTTATTGGGAATATACCCAGAGGAACTCAAATCATTCTACAAAAAAGATAGCTGTACATGTATGTTTGTTGCAGCTCTATTCACAATAGCAAAAACATGGAACCAACGATGCTGCCCATTGAAGCTGGACTGGATTTTAAAAAGTGTGGTACATATACAATGGAATATTATGCAGCCAAAAAGAAGGACAAGCATATGGACTTTGCAGTAACTTGGATGGATCCAGAGTTGATCATACTCAGTGACCTATCACAGAAACAAAGAAGGGAGTATCATATGTTCTCACTCATAAGTGGACCTTGATCACTTATCATAATACTATAAGAAAGGGATAGGCTGTAGTTGGAACTGCCAGGGGAGGGAAGTGGGATTGGCAGTTGAGGGAAATTGCTAGGTTAGGGAGGGGCACACCTCATCAACAAGGGTGCCTGCATAATCAACTTTTGTTTACCTAACCTTTAATGGTAAGCAAATAATATACATAGCTAAATCCTTCAAATAATCTTCAGTGTGTTCACTGGATTGGTTTCCCAGCCTATGGGATCAAGGAAACTTCTTTATATGTTACAAAGTATACTTCTTTTAAAAGGAAACAAGTGGAAATTTGAAAGAAAGTCTGCTCAGTCTCTAATGCAATGATGGACACTTCCTGAGACTCCCAGCAGGCTCTGCAACATTTTAAAGTCACATCCCTTTAAGATCCTTCACCTCAAACTTCACTATCCTACTGCACTTAAGGCATCACTTTTTATTTTCATGCAATGGTGGGTGGCTCCCATGGTGAAATTTGGAGGGAACATATGGACCCAATAGTTTGGTGTGTCACATATTCCCAGATATAAAGTAGTAAAATGTTGTTTGGGGTTTTGTTTTTGTCTCTTTCTCTCCCTTTCCTCCCTCTCAATGGTGAGTATAGTTTTTCTTTTCTTTTTTTAATTTGATTTTAAGATGTTGGGTAAAATTTAGGTCATTGTACAGGTAAAGTTTGGGTATAGTTTTTCTTTTGCACTTGAGAGGAGTCAGGCAGAGGACTGTGTCCCTAAGAATGCAGTGAGAACATCCCTGAGAACTGAGTGTGTGAGGATCGACCTGTATTACCTGTGAAGGTTGACAGTCTTTCCAGGCTGCTCCGATGTATTGCTACTTAGAGAAGCAAGGAAACCATGGAAGAGTTCATCCACTTAAGGCTTACAGATTGATTCAGTTCCCTATAGTTCTCAATGTTGTGCAGTTTTCCTTAAAACATATTGTAATAATTCTTAAACAGTACAAATGATTCTGTTTTGAATTAACTGGCTCTGCTGACCCCCCACAAAATTCATATGTAAAGATTTTACATGGAAAGAAATAACATTATATCATTCCTCTAACTGTAGCAAAAATAGAATACCACCCTATTGAATCCTCCAGTGATTAAAAAAAAAAGATGCTATTAAGAATACTTTTCAAGTAGGGAAATCTTGCAAATGTACCTTAATAAAATAATGTTTTAGTTATTTCGTTTCTTGTTATTCTTTTATTTAAGAGTAAAAAAAATATTCTTAAATCTTTTTTTTTTTTTTCGTTTTTGGTCCTTTGAAAGTTTGAGTTCTCTTTGAGTTGTAGAGGAAGAACTTAAGTAAAAACAAAAACAAAACAAAACCAAAAAAAAAAAACTTTTGATAAACAACTCCCTTTCCTAAATGCTGAATGAAGCAACTTTAAGTAACTGTTTCATTAAATAAAAAGTTAAAGCATTGCCATACTTGTCTACCATTTAAATAACAAAATAAATGATAAGTATAATAAGGATTGTCAAAATTCAGTGAAATAGGCAATACTCAAAGGCCTCATTAGACAGGTAACTGTCAATGAGGAGGAGATAAGGTGTTCTTTGGAGAATGTGCATACTTTAAATATGTGGAGGTAAAGATTATCTCATGACCAAAGTGTGCATAGGAGGCCCAGAGAATGGCTGATGGCAGGGGAAAAAAAAAACAGCCTTCCTGGAACAAGCATTTAATGGGAAAGAGCAGTGGTAGATATGGTTTGATAAATTTGGGGTCATAGAGTGGGAAAGTAGACAGGGACGATAGTAAGAAAGAAAACAGGGCAAGCCTTTACATATGCATCTAAGGAATATAGATTTGATCCCTCAGGTGTTAAAGTATCATTGCGATTTTCTGAAGAACTAAGATTGTCATCTCTATAAAGTGGTAGGAGGACTAAGACATGAAATGTAAGAGAAGGAAAGGTCAGATGACTGCTTGAGATATCTTTACCTGGTAATGAAGATGAAAGTGACAGGCATTGAAATAAAAATGCATGAACTGTAGCATCAGCGACAGAACCACAAATCACAAGGGAATAAGAAGCCAGAATTATGTATACCTGACATTGACCACAGATGAGCCTCTACTAGCACTAAGTAGGTTCTTGGTAGTAAAAAAAAAAAAAAAAAACACAGGGGAAGAAAGTTCAGGCAGAAAGGATGCAAAAAGAGAAGAAGTCACAAAGCAAGGGAAATATTTTCAATATGTTTTCCTATTATAAACAGCTCAGAAGATTAGAAAGAAAATTTTCTATTTTAAATTAATTTAAATTAATCCATTAAATCGATTTATCTGTATTGAATTAATATTAATCAGCTTATATTATTTCTTCAGTTCCCTGACATCAGTTCATTAGTCCTCTCTGACAGGTTGGAAACTTTCCCTACACTAGAGGATCACCTGCTAGTGTTTCCAGCATTTCCTGTATTCCATCACATATTTTCTTACCTCCCTTGACTTTTCTGGCACATGCTGGGCTACTCTTCATATTCAATGCTTTTCTCGCTAGCTTGCTCCCTACACACTGTGCATTATAAATATTTTACTGTTGCTCATTTTCTCTTTTTAGTGTTTTTTTAAAACATTATCACAAAAGATAATTTCTGATTTTTTTCTCCTGCATTTTCATTTTTCTTTTCTTAGCTTTTAATTAGTGATTATTCTTCTCACTGAATTGAGAAGATAAAAATAATCTACATGAGCTTTATGATACACTTGTCTTCCCTACAGTACATGACAGTTTTTAAAGCTGTACTTTCAATTCTCTGGGAATTCATGTTTTCCACTTCTTCAGGCTGCATTCCCTCACCTAAATGCTGGACTCTATTGCTTCTTGCCTCTTCTGGAATTTTGTTTCCACCATAGCTATTCCAAATGCTTTAAGTCAATTTTTAGAAGACTATATACATGAATCCGATTTACCGAGGAAAAAAACATTTATTTTATTAGTTAGTGAAATTTTAAATGTTTGCTTTTCATTTTCCAAATTCCTATTAAATATTCTTATTTAGGATGTTTGACTTATTTTTCCATGACTACCTCTCCTTATTTCCCAAGTCATTGTGAAATGTAAGAGCAATATTGCACTACTAAATTCACTGTACCACTGCAAAAACCAAAAGAGTATGATTAATTCATCAAAACATAGAGAAATTTCTTGATAGTATAAAACAGATTGTTTGTGGAAATCAACCAAGTTTAGTCACCTGCAATTCACAATAGGTAATTAAGAGGACAACCAAAAGAGTGAATTTACTCACCAGGACCCCAATTCCGAAGGCAGCTGGAGCTAAGGGTAGGACCTCACCTATCAAGTGTTTAGCAAGGTGATTAATTCAAGGACTGCAGAACAATTGGATAAGACTCTCACTAAGGAATTCATCTAGAAGCTAAAACTAAGGCTTTTCAAAAACAATGAAAGTTCTGCTCTCGAAAACTCACTGCATAGACACTGGCTCAAGAGAAAGCCGTGATGGCAGACAAAAATTGTGGCACTAATCAATTTCCCTTTCCTTTGGAGGAAAACCCAGCCACTCAGGATTTTTCCCTATGTTCCTCAGCTCCCCAACTCTTGCTCTCAGCCAGCGCCTGTTATAATCAGGCTCAGCATTCATTGTGGGAGAAAAAGTCAATTTTACCAGTATTTTGGGAACACCTCAACCTAGCATGTTGACAAATAGAGCCTGTTAGTTACAACTAGGAAGAAACTAAGAAGTCAAACAACTGAAGGAAAGCAAAGGCAAGAAAGAGATGCAACAGTCTGAATAAAGGTATTCCCAAGGATATCCAGATTCACCAGCAAAGTTGAAAATAATATTTTCAATAACCTCAGGAATCCAAACAATAGCATACCTCTAAAACAAGAACTGACTGTTGTAAAATAAAAGCAAACAAGTAGCCTGAGTGCTTGAGAATTAAATTTAAATGAAAAAAGCTCCTCAATGTGTATTAATAAATTAGAATAAAGTACAGTTGCAGTGACATTGGCATTAAAGATGATACAGAGGCATGCCAAAACAGTAAAATTAAAGTCAAGGAGACAAAAATCATACATGAATAATATTGCACCACTAAATTCATTGTATCACTGCAAAAACCAAGAGTATAATTAATTAATCAGAACATAGAGAAATTTCTTGATAGCATAAAACAGAGGTGAAATTATGAGAATATAATGAGGAAGCACGGAATATAGGTCCAGGAATTCAAGTGATCATTTCAGAAGGAAAGAATAGAGTGGAAAAAGGAATTAAAAATGGAAGAAAATTTATCTTCCAGAAGAAAGATGTGGTGCAATGAGCAGAACTCTCTAAAAGTGACCCAGTACTTTTTTAGGTTCCCAGGACAAATCTGCTTCTTTTTCTCTCAGGGGTGTTGTGCCAAACTTGGCTTCCCGTGGCCAGGGGACTAAAAGTCTCATGGGCCCAAAGTCTCTCAGTGAGAGGCTGCTGACTTACCAAACACCTCTTGAAAACAGCTGTCACCATGATCCGAGACTACCTAGTGCCAGTCTTTTTTTGTTTGTTTGTTTTCCTGAGAAAACTGCCCTCCTATTTGTACCATAATAAAGCTGGTATTTAGGGGAAGGGGTCCTTCCACTTGAGCTCAGACTCAAGCGAATTGTGGGCACAGAAGGACCCAGGCCTCAGCACACTCTCTGTGGGATGTGGAAGAACAAAAATCTGTGCCTCTGCTTGTTGAGCCGGAACTTGTGAATTGTCCTTTTCTCAAGGAATCCTGTTTCCAAAACCACACAGTGGAGGTCTTACACATCATAGATGGTACCTAGAGGGTCCTCAGAAGGTACCACCAACACTTGAGTCTTCAGAGAAAAGGACTCACCAAATATTTTTTAAAAACTATTGGTTATTCAAATGTATTATAGAAAAAATGTTTTATATTCAACAATAGAAAATAATTTACATTTTCACATTTTTGGATGAATTATATCATAGTTAATCTTTAATGGAATTCCAAACACATTTCAAAAAGGCATTAAAAAGGAACTTGCTTGGCCAATTTTGTAATTTGTTTGTAGAGAAAATATGAATAAATAACAAAAAATCTTTATAAAATCATAATGTTGCATGTAATGGTTACTGTACTCTTCTTCCCAGATCTCTCTTTGTGACTGAAGGATTTACTCCTCTTGCTAAGAATTCTGTCAGCTGATAACTCTCAGCAACCAACTCTTTCCAGGAATTTCCCTCAGCTGAAAAAAAATCACCTCCCCCAGAGATTGTGTCCCTTCTCAGAAGAACATTGCAACCCATTAGTTGTTGATGCCGAGTACAAAAGCTCAACCATCTGCCCCAACTGGAGACATCAGTGAAGGACTATCCTTTCCTCAGAGCTCCCTGTAGAGTTAATTGTGGCTTTGTTGTGCCACCACAACCCCAGTTCTCCCCTGTCCATTCTTTTTTTTTTTTTTTGAGTTGGAGTCTCACTCTGTCACCCAGACTGGAGTGCAGTGGCCACTCCCGGCCACCGCAGCCTTGCCTGCTGGGCTCTGGCGATCCTTCCGCCTCAGCCTTCCGAGTAGCTGGAATTACAGGTGCGCGCTACCACGACCGGCTAATTTTTTTATTTATTGTAGAGATGAGGTCTCACCAAGTTGCCCAGGCGGGTCTCGAACCCGCCGGCTCAGGCAATCCACTCACCTCAGCCTCCCAAAGCGTGGGATTACAGGCTGAGCCACCGAGCCCGGCTCCCTGTCCATTCTTGATTTGGTCCCTTTCTCAAAGATTTTGATCACCAGGGTACTCACTAATAAACTTTCTGCATACTAATCTTCATCTTAGAATTTGTTTTCAGAGAACCAAACTGCCCTGTCAGATATAATGTCAAAATAAGCAAAATATAGTACACTAAAGGTAGTGGTAAAATGCATAAATAAAACCTGAATCGGGAAGCAAAAAGGAAATTGAGAAACTGATCCATATATATAATGGTTTGATATGTCATAAGTATGTGGTTTGTTTATTTTTAAAATCTAGCCAGGAAATAATAAACTTCCAGATAAATGGTTGGGGATAATCATTGTCTACACAGCAAATAAAAATATGATGTAGTCAACCCTGTATACTTTATCATATATGAAAAGCAAATTACACATAAATTAAAGATATAGATATAAAATGAAAAGTATACAAGTGCCTAAAATTAGGTACCAGACAATATTTTATAATCTTGGATGGGAAGGGGATGTTAAGAGAAGGCTTTCCAAACAAAACACAATTTTCAAAAGTCATTTAAAAATATTATTGTCAGATTTTTAAAATGTTTTTTTATTTTTATTTTTACATTTTCAAATAATTTATGACATACACAAAGTTGTAAAAGTTATAAAAAGGTATCACAGGATATGCTTCTCTCATGCTACAGAAAAAAGTTTGGACAAAAGCCTTGTGTAACACTTAGGTTGTTTTTCACAGAGACATGATCGAGCAGTTCTGAAGCCAGTTTACATGTACTCTAGGACTGAGTAATTTAGTAATATATTGTGGATAAGAACAGCCAAGTTTTCAGTCTGAAAAAGTTAAAAATAAAGAAGTAGAAATATTAGAATGAACCATGTGGTAATTGGTGGTATTAGCAATAACGTATGGTAACAATAATAGATATAGACAGAGATAGATGATAGATGACATAGATGAATGATAGATAATTAATATCTGTGTATACATGCATATATTTTCTGGCTCTGCCTACAGAGAAGGCCTAGATAATAATGGCAACCTAGTACTAATGGGCACAACTAGTATACAAATCTTGTTATCTAAATAACATTTTCAAGTAAAAGAAACAAGTTAATAAATGATGCTGGAGAAGATGTATTGCATGGTAAGTTTGGTATATCTTGTGCCAGAATGTGAAAAAATACACAAAAATTGTAGCAGCATAAAAAACTCTGGGATGAGAGACAGGAACAAGATGGTGATGGCATAGGTGGACTTGTGAGATTCTCCGAACCTGAGTTCGCAAAAAGACTCTTACTCTTTTTCCCCCATCTTCCAGCCCACACCAGCTGCGCTGGTCTGAGGCCCAGGAACTTCAGTCCTGCACAGGGCCAGATATTGCAGCCCCCTGCTGCTGCTGCTGTTCCACCACATGAGTGGGAGTCTCAGGTCCCAGCTCCCTCCCTGGCTACATCATCTCCTGCCCAGCACCCAGCATCAAGCCACTGGTCACTCAAGGAGGCTCCAGGTGCCTGCCCCTCAGAGACACCAGTCCCATTCCTGGCTGAAGTACCCTGTGGGGGGCCCAGGGTCACTCTCACTGCTCACCACCTGCCCTTTGAAGCTTTGGAGCTTTGGAGCTTTGGAGCTCTGGAGCTCTGGGCCCACCCTGGCTGAGGCACTCAGCTGGGGGACCCAGACAAGTGGAGAGAAACGGATCTGCAAAAACTGCCTTGGCCATTCTCCAGGCAGAGACTTCCATTGCCCCACCCACCTATCAACAAACCCTACCTCAGTTCCTAAGGTAAAATCGCGAAACAGGAGACAAAGCCCCACCCCTATGCTGAATCAGACAAAAACAATGCCCAGGGAGTCGACTAAAAAACCAAACCCAAACTGCAAGTAAATCTAGCTGCCTGCAATGAAAAACAAAGGGGAGAGGCCAGAGATCAGAGATGAAGTGACTTTAGTCTGATCACTTATTTTGACTTATGATTTTATCATTTTGACTGTTTGTTTTGATCACATTTGTTATTTGTCTTCTGACTTACACTGTTTCTTGATTTTATTGGTCTGTCTCTGTGTAGTTATCAGTATTCTTTAGGGAATTTTTCTTACATGTCTTTTTTCACTTCTTTCTGGCCTTGTGTCTCTCTCACCTGATAGTTGGTACGTATGTTTGTTTTCCCTCTCACTCTTATCTCTTTCTAACATCCTATTGACCCCCCCTTCCTCCAATATTTTCCTCTTTTATA
>NW_007240549.1:0-914 GCF_000164805.1 Carlito syrichta
CTAGCTAGCCAGCTCGATAGCCAGCTGTCTTAACTAGCTAGCTATCTATGTAGCCTGGTGACTTGTCAGCTGACTTAAGTACCCAGCTACCTAGCTAACCAGCTAGATACTGAGCTGAGTTAACTAGCTTACTTAATTAGCTAGCTAACTAGCTAGCAAGCTAACTTCACTAGCTAGCTTCCCAGCAAGGCAACTGGCTAGCCAGCTGACTTAAATAACTGACTTAACTAGATAGCAAGCGGACTTAACTAGCTTACTTAACCAGCTAGCTACCTAGCTTGACAGCTAGGCTAACAAGCTGTCTTAACCCTCTAGCTACCTAGCTAGCTATCTAGCTAACCAGCTACCATAACTAGCTGACTTTACTAGCTACACAGCTGATATAACTAGCTGACTTATATAGCTAGTTTCCTAACCAGCCACCTGACTGAAGTAGCTGAAATAACTAGCTGGCCAGATGGCTAGCAATCTAACTTAACTAGCTTTTTAATAAGGTAACCAGCTGGCTTAATGAGTTGACTTAACTACCTAGCCTGTTGGTTGGCAGCTGGCTTAATGAGTTGACTTAACTACCTAGCCTGTTGGTTGTCAGCTCACTTAACTAGCTGATTTAACCAACTACGTGACTGGCTACCCAGCTGACTAATCTAGATGGCTACCTATCTAGCCAGCTGGTTAGCCAGCTGACTTACCTTGCTGACTTAAGCTAGCAAGCTGGCTAGCCAGCTAACTAATCTAGCTAGCTACCTACCTAGCCAGCAGACTAGCCAGCAGACTTAACTAGGTAAATTGAACAGCTAGCCTGCTGGCTAGCAAGCTGACTTTTCTTGCTCGCTACCTACCGACCCAGCTGGCTAGACAGATGACTAAACTAGATGATTTAACCAGCTAGCCAGGTGGCTTCCCAGCTGACT
>NW_007240550.1:0-780 GCF_000164805.1 Carlito syrichta
AGAAGTTGACTTACAAATAATAGTTAGCTAACTATTGAGCTGACAGCTAGCTAGCTATTTAGCTAGCTCACTTAGCTAGCTGACTTAGCTACTTGGATAACGAGATAGCTAGTTGTACATAACGAGTTGGTTAACGAGTTAGCTAACTGTCTAAACTTGTTGGGAAATGAGTTAGCTAGCTAGCTTGACTACTTGGTTAACGAGTTAGCTAGGTGACTAACATTTTAGCTGACGAGTCGGCTGACTACTTAGCTCATTTAGCAAGTTGAGTGACTACTTGGCCGACTTGTTAGCTGGCTTAACAAGTTGGACCACTAGTCGGCCGACTAGTTAGCTGGGTCAAAGAGTTGACTAATGAGTTGGCCTACTAGTTAGCTCGGTTAACTTGTTGTCTGCTGGTTTGCTGACCTAAGTACTCAGCTGACTAATTCACCGATTTGCTAGCTGACCTAACAAGTCATTGGACTAGTTAGCGGAGCTAACTTGTCAGCTTCAAGTTGGCCAACTAGTCGGCCGATTGGTTAGCTGACTTAAGTTGTTGGCCAGCTAGTTGGCCAACTGGTTAGCTGACTTAACTAGTCGGCCATTGAGAGAGCCAACAGGTGAACTGACTTAAGGTGTCAGCTGGTGAGTGAGCCGACTGGTAATCTGACTTAACTAGTCGGCTGGTGATTGAGTCAACTTGTCACCTGACTTAACTAGTCAGCCTGCAAGTGAGCTAACTGGCGAGCTGACTTACCTAGTTGGCCGGTGAGTGAGCTGATTGGACAGCCTAATTTA
>NW_007240551.1:0-1352 GCF_000164805.1 Carlito syrichta
GATTTGCTAGCTGGCCTAACAAGTCATCGGACTAGTTAGCTGAGCTAACTTGTCAGCTTCAAGTTGGCCAACTAGTCGGCCAATTGGTTAGCTGACTTAAGTTGTTGGCCAGCTAGTTGGCCAACTGGTTAGCTGACTTAACTAGTCGGCCATTGAGAGAGCCAACAGGTGAACTGACTTAAGGTGTCAGCTGGTGAGTGAGCCGACTGGTAATCTGACTTAACTAGTCGGCTGGTGATTGAGTCAACTTGTCACCTGGCTTAACTAGTCAGCCTGCAAGTGAGCTAACTGGCGAGCTGACTTACCTAGTTGGCCGGTGAGTGAGCTGATTGGACAGCCTAATTTAGTTGGCTGGCGAGTGAGCCGGCTGGTCAGAAGATTTAACAAGTCGGCCAGCGAGTGAGCTGACCAGTGAGCCAACTGAAATACTTGGCCGACGAGTGAGCCGATTGGTGAGCTGCCTTAACTAGTCATCTGGATAGCGAGCCAACTGCTGAGATGACTTAACTAGTCGGCTGGCAAGCAAGCAACTATTTAGCTATTCTATTGACCTGCCAGTGAGCCAAAAAGTTAGTTGACCTGTTGGCTGGCGAGTGAGCCAACTAATTTGAGGAGTGTTTGGAAGGAGAGGGAGCCGACTAGTTAGCTGACAAGATGGAAAGCGAATGAGCCCACTAATTAGCTGACCAACAAGCTGAGTTGCTAGCAGACTAGATAGCTAGGTAACTAGTTGATTGGCTAGCTGACTTAACTAGCTAGCTGACTAGCTAGCTGACTATTTGCTGACATAACTAACTAGCAAAGAAGCTATCTAGCTGTCTAGCCAGGTGACTTAACTAGCTAGATCGCTGGCTAGTTTGCTGACTAGCTGACATAACTAGCTAGCTGACTATCTAGCAGACTAGCTAACTGAATTAAGTAGCTAGCTGGCTAGCTAACTGACTTAACTAGCTGAGGAGGTTAAGTCAGTTGACTTAATTAGCTAACTACATGGTGAGCTAGATGACTAGCCAGTTGGCTTAATTAGCTAGCTGCGTGGCAGGCTAGCTGGCTAGGCAGCCGGCTAGCTAGTAAGTGGCCTGGCCAGCTGGTTAGCCAGCCAGCTTAAATAGCTAGCCAGGTGGCTGGACAGTCGGATAACCTACCGGCTTAACTAGACAGCCACCCTGCTGATAAGCCAACTGGCCAACCGGTTTAACTAGCTGGCCACCTCTCTGACCAGCCTGCTAACCAGCCAGCTTAACTTGCCAGGCACCTAGCTAGCCATCTAGCTAACTAACTGACTTAACTAGCTGACTTAACTAGTCATCAGGCTAGCCAGCTGGCTTAACTAGCTAGCCACCTAGCTAGCC
>NW_007240552.1:0-614 GCF_000164805.1 Carlito syrichta
GGCATCTTGCTTAGAATGGAAAGGGAATCCGGTTCTGGAGTTCTCAATCGCCTATATCTACAAAGTCTCTTGATAAGGTTTAAACGGCAATCTGGGCTTCTATGTCGCCACATTTTTGGTGTGTCTTTTGAAATGGGACCAAGAATCTTGGGTTTCAATTCCTCAAGAACTTTATGTTAGTGTTTCTCTTGATATCCAAGCAACTGGAATTCTAGGTCACCAGGAAATATCTTGGCGTCTTGCTGAGAATGAAGCAGGAATTTCAGTAATGGGAGTCCTCATATACAGAACACTACACACCTGTTGCTACGGAAGAATAAGGATTGTTGGTTACACTAGGACTCCATTCGAAAAACCTACAGACCGTCTTGCTAAGAGGTAATCACCATTCAGGTTTTGGGAGTAGGAATCTGGATAATGGGAGTCCTCATATACAGGAACCTGCATTGTCTATAGCTAAAGGAGAATAATAAATCTGGTTTTCACGTGTCCTCAATCCCAATAAAACTTCAGGCTTTCTATCTCACAGCTAAACACGAATTTGGATTTCTGAGGAATAAGCTGGGGAAATGAAATGCTCATATACAGGCAAATGCACTGACTGTTCCTAAGAA
>NW_007240553.1:0-343 GCF_000164805.1 Carlito syrichta
ATAGAATGGAGAGGAAGGAAAAGGAATGAAATGGAGATGACTGGAATGCAGAAAAATGGAGTGGATTGGAAGGGAGAGGAATGGAATGTTTAGTAATGGAATGGAATGGAAAGAAATAGAATGGGAGAAATGGAGGGGAGTGGAATGGACATGAAATGAATAAAGTGGAGAGGTATGGAAATGAATAGAATGGGATGGAACGCAGTGGAATGAAATGGAACGGAATGAATACAGAACAATGGAATGGAATGGAATGGAATGGAATGGAGAGGAATGGATGGAATGGAGAATAATGGAATGGGAAGGAGAGGAATGGAATTGAATGGAGCGGAATGGAATTGAA
>NW_007240554.1:0-818 GCF_000164805.1 Carlito syrichta
ACACTAATCCTGGTTCGCCACCAATATTCTGACACACATTCAGCCTGCGGTAAGAGTTAAGCGTGTTTCTTCCTGGTTCTCTCCAAAACCAACTTGTGCAGGACATCAGGTGGAGAGAAGAACTGAAGCCTGGGCTATAGTGTACAAACAATTATCTTAGCCTTTGCAGTGGAAGTACATCACATTCTGTTTCTTTTATTTCTGCAAATGATGCTAATTCCTGCCAGTGTTAAGTTTCAGATTTACCCTATTTGTTTAACTAAATTGTCATTAAATTGCTCTGAGGAGTTACTTATAAATAATTTATTGATCATGGTATGCCTGTTCACAGTATACTCAGATGTCACATTTATAAGTGAAAGCATTTTAAAATTAGATGTCAGTCTTTATTTTCATCATTTCCACTTGTTTGAGGAGCAAATTATCTGTTACAATTATTTTCTATACATCTACAATAGATCTAAATATGCCAAGGATATATGTACTAAGATATATAACTATGCCAAGAAAGCAGAGAAAATAGGTCATTTTTCTTCACTTGGAGTACTGGAATTGCAGTGTTTAAAGCATCCTTAATGAATATTTCTAATCCCTAGCTTTTGTCAGTATCACAAGCACTCATATGCTGCTTGCTCTATTAATACTGCTTTTAAAAAATAGTCTCTAAAGCTTGAGATAAGAGTTTGTTTATGGAAAACATGCAACTAATTGAAACTTAAAGCACCTCTTTAAAAAGAAAGGTTTTCAAAGATTTTGTGGCAGAAATCAAGGAGCATGAGAAGTTACTTTCAAGCCTCTTTAAGTGCAAATTCATGAGA
>NW_007240555.1:0-805 GCF_000164805.1 Carlito syrichta
TGAAGACTGCCTTTTCAGAGGTGTTATTCGTATTTCTCTCAAGTTTGCCACATGTCTCTCCTCTAAAGTCCTCAGAACATTCTAACCTATTGGAGTTTTGAATTTTTACGGTTCCCCATTGTGCTTAATTCTGAATAGAAAATCACACACACACACACATAGGGAATTGAGGAGGAGATACAAAAATTAAACCCTAACTCTATTCCAAATCCCACTTTTAATTACACATAATACTGTCCTGTCTGTCTTGGACAGACTTTGGCTACGCATTGTGATTTTTATTACAATATCTGGCATATTTCCTCCAAGTTCTGTTTCATACCAGTACCCTGTCTACAGCTCCTTCTTATGTACATAAACTGATTCAAAATTGCACAGTTTGTATCTGTATCTGCATGCAGTGACCGAAGAACTTCCACCTTACAGAAAGGAATCACATTAATAGCTCTTGCTTCTCAAGAAGCAATTAGGGTATTCTCTCCAGACTCATTCAATTTCCAGTCGAAATCTTATTCTCTGAAACATAGAGAAATCTAGTTTAATTAAATTAACACAATGAAATTAGTTAAGGATTCAGGATGTGTCTAAGTTACTACCAGCTACATCAATTAGGTAAACTTTAGGTATTTTTTTTGTTTATGAAAACTCATGTGTGCCTGGAAATGCTAAGTGTTCCTGTGCGTAAACCTTATTCATAATTTGCTGCAATGTCTGTGTGACACAAAGTCGCTAGTTGTGAGATACACATACACACACATGTATATATGAAAATTGCATATGTGCATATAGAAACATATGTTAAGTG
>NW_007240556.1:0-1209 GCF_000164805.1 Carlito syrichta
TCTGCACAATTTGTATTTGTATCTGCATACAGTGACCGAAGAACTTCCACCTTACAGAAAGGAATCACTTTAATAGCCCTTGCTTCTCAATAAGCAATTAGGGTATTCTCTCCAGACTCATTCAATTTCCAGTCGAAATATTATTCTCTGAAACATAGAGAAATCTAGTTTAATTAAATTAACACAATGTAATTAGTTAAAGATTCAGGATGTGTCTGAGTTAGTACCAGCTACATCAATTAGGTAAACTTTAGGTTTTTTTTGTTTATGAAAACTCATGTGTGCCTGGAAATGCTAAGTGTTCCTGTGCGTAAACCTTATTCATAATTTGCTGCAATGTCTGTGTGACACAAAGTCGCTAGTTGTGAGATACACATACACACACATGTATATATGAAAATTGTATATGTGCATATAGAAACATATGTTAAGTGTCTTTCTAAAATTTTGAAGGAACCATGTCCAAACCAATTCACTTTCAAAGACACCCCATGTAATGGTTTCACTCTTGTGCTACCTCAGTTAAGTATTATGAAATTCTATCAACTTTGCATTTTCATTCATCTGATTTACAAAAGGTAATTTTCAGACATCAATAAATACTATCTTCGTTTCCACTTTTTAAAAAGAATAAAAATATCACAAACATTGCATATTTTTTAAAATAAAAATATACTCTAGACTTGCATTTTTTGTTCCAGCATATAAGAAGTGTAGAAGTGCCACTTTATTCTAACAAGTTAAAATCTCAACAAAATGAAAAATGAATTCTTCTTAGATCCATCTCTAAGTCAGATCACAGGGAAAACTAGGGTCCCTGAAATTATACACATATACAGATTTAATACTTGCCTAAGCAGAAACCCACTAGCAGAGACCTCTTCGGGAGCCCGTGCCTGGGTGGCCAGGATGAGAAAATCTGAATATATTGCTGGAGGCTCCCTGTGGGCAACTCTGAGACTTTAAACACTCCAAGGGAACCAGCCAGAGAGGGCCCCTCACACTTTTGCACTTGTGAGCTCTGGGAACTCTTCCAGGTCTTCACAGTGAATATTGAAGAAAACCCCTCTAGCCTCTGGCAGGCAGAGGGGGGAAAAAGAAATTTTAAAATTCATCGGGGATCTTGTTCTTAACAAGACCTGTACTGACAAGAAACAATTTTTTTTTTTTTACCAGGGATTGAACTTCTGGAATTGTATCGAAAGCCTA
>NW_007240557.1:0-899 GCF_000164805.1 Carlito syrichta
CCACCTTACAGAAAGGAATCACATTAATAGCTCTTGCTTCTCAAGAAGCAATTAGGGTATTCTCTCCAGACTCATTCAATTTCCAGTCGAAATCTTATTCTCTGAAACATAGAGAAATCTAGTTTAATTAAATTAACACAATGAAATTAGTTAAGGATTCAGGATGTGTCTAAGTTACTACCAGCTACATCAATTAGGTAAACTTTAGGTATTTTTTTTTGTTTATGAAAACTCATGTGTGCCTGGAAATGCTAAGTGTTCCTGTGCGTAAACCTTATTCATAATTTGCTGCAATGTCTGTGTGACACAAAGTCGCTAGTTGTGAGATACACATACACACACATGTATATATGAAAATTGCATATGTGCATATAGAAACATATGTTAAGTGTCTTTCTAAAATTTTGAAGGAACCATGTCCAAACCAATTAACTTTCAAAGACACACCATGTAATGGTTTCACTCTTGTGCTACCTCAGTTAAGTATTATGAAATTCTATCAACTTTGCATTTTCATTCATCTGATTTACAAAAGGTAATTTTCAGACATCAATAAATACTATCTTTGTTTCCACTTTTTAAAAAGAATAAAAATATCACAAACATTGCATATTTTTTAAAATAAAAATATACTCTAGACTTGCATTTTTTGTTCCAGCATATAAGAAGTGTAGAAGTGCCACTTTATTCTAACAAGTTAAAATCTCAACAAAATGAAAAATGAATTCTTCTTAGATCCAGCTCTAAGTCAGATCACAGGGAAAACTAGGGTCCCTGAAATTATAAACATATACAGATTTAATACTTGCCTAAGCAGAAACCCACTAGCAGAGACCTCTTCGGGAGCCCGTGCCTGGGTGGCCAGGATGGGAAAATCTGAATTTATTGCTGGAGGCTCC
>NW_007240558.1:0-905 GCF_000164805.1 Carlito syrichta
CGCTGCAGTGGCCGGGAGCAGCCACTGCACTCCAGTCTGGGCAACAGAGTGAGACTCAAACTCAAAAAAAAAGAGATGGTTAGATCAGGCACTTCCCTGCCTTCAGGCCAGTTAGGCTTTGATAAAATTCCAGAAGTTCAATCCCTGGTAAAAAAAAAAAAAAAATTGTTTCTTGTCAGTACAGGTCTTGTTAAGAACAAGATCCCCGATGAATTTTAAAATTTCTTTTTCCCCCCTCTGCCTGCCAGAGGCTAGAAGGGTTTTCTTCAATATTTACTTTGAAGACCTGGAAGAGTTCCCAGAGCTCAAAAGTGCAAAAGTGTGAGGGGCCCCCTCTGGCTGGTTCCCTTGGAGTGTTTAAAGTCTCAGAGTTGCCCACAGGGAGCCTCCAGCAATAAATTCAGATTTTCCCATCCTGGCCACCCAGGCACGGGCTCCCGAAGAGGTCTCTGCTAGTGGGTTTCTGCTTAGGCAAGTATTAAATCTGTATATGTGTATAATTTCAGGGACCCTAGTTTTCCCTGTGATCTGACTTAGAGCTGGATCTAAGAAGAATTCATTTTTCATTTTGTTGAGATTTTAACTTGTTAGAATAAAGTGGCACTTCTACACTTCTTATATGCTGGAACAAAAAATGCAAGTCTAGAGTATATTTTTATTTTAAAAAATATGCAATGTTTGTGATATTTTTATTCTTTTTAAAAAGTGGAAACAAAGATAGTATTTATTGATGTCTGAAAATTACCTTTTGTAAATCAGATGAATGAAAATGCAAAGTTGATAGAATTTCATAATACTTAACTGAGGTAGCACAAGAGTGAAACCATTACATGGGGTGTCTTTGAAAGTGAATTGGTTTGGACATGGTTCCTTCAAAATTTTAGAAAGACATTTAACATATGTTG
>NW_007240559.1:0-874 GCF_000164805.1 Carlito syrichta
ATAGCTAGCTGACTTAGCTGACTTAACTAGCTGGCTAATGAGGTAGCTAGTGACTTAACGAGTGGTTAATGAGTATCTAACTGTTTATCTAGTTGTAAACTAGGTAACTAACTGACTTAACTAGTTGTTTAACGAGCTAGCTAGGTGACTTATGTTGAATGATAAGTCGGCCGACTAGTTATCTAGTTAAATACATTGGCTGACTACTCGGTCGACTTGTTACCTGGCTTAACAAGTCGACCGAATAGTCTTCCGACTAGTTAGCCTGGTTAAGTAGTTGAATGATGTGTTAGCCCATTAGCTAGCTCGCTTAACCAGTTGGCTGGCGAGTTTGCTGACCTTATTAGTCAGCCAACTAACTGGCCAACTAGTTAGCTGGCCTAACTATTCGTCCTATTAGTTAGCTGAGTTAACTGGTTGGCTTAAAAGTGGGCAAACTAGTTGTCCAATGTATTAGCTTAACTAACTACTTGGCCGTCTAGCCCACCTACCAGTTAGCTGACTTCACTAGTCAGCCGGCAAGTGAGCCAACAGATGAGCTGACTTAAGTAGTCTGCTGGCCAGTGAGTCGACGGCTCAGCTGACTTAAGTAGTCAGCCAGCAAGTGAGCCAATTGGTCGGCTGAATTAAATAGTCGGCTGGTGAAAGAGCTGACTGGTCAGCTGACTCTAGTCAACTAGATTGTGAGCTGTCTGGTCAGAAGACTTACCTAGTCGGCTGACGAGTGAGTCATCAGGTGAGCCAACTTAATTACCTGGCCTCCAAGTGAGCTGAAGGGTGACCTGCCTTAACTAGTAAGCTTGAAAGTGAGGTGACCAGTGAGCTGACTTAACTAGATGACTGGAAAACAAGCCGACTACTTAGCTGTCATGTT
>NW_007240560.1:0-782 GCF_000164805.1 Carlito syrichta
AAACTATTAAAAATCAAAAAAGATACAGAAGGCCACTACATAATGATAAAAGGCTCAATCCATCAACAAGAAATATCTATCCTAAACATATATGCACCCAATATAGGTGCGCCAACTTTCATAAAGCAGCTTCTTGGAAAACTAAAGAAAGATATTGACTCTAACACTATCATAACTGGGGATTTTAATACCCCACTCACAACCCTAGACAGATCATCAGGACAAAAAATCAGCAAGGAGACCTGGAACCTCAATGTGACTTTGGACCAAATGGACTTAATTGATACCTACAGAACACTCCATCCAAAGACCACAGAATACACATTCTACTCATCACCACATGGAACATATTCTAAGATCGACCACATACTCGGCCATAAATCAAGCATAAGCAAATTTAAAAGGACCGAAATTCTACCAAACACCTTCTCTGATCACAGTGGAATAAAAATAAACATTGACACCAACAAAGTCCCCCCCAAACCCACAAAGACATGGACACTAAACAGCATGATGCTAAACAACCCCTGGGTCAACGACGAAATCAAAACAGGGATCAAAAGATACCTGGAAACAAATGAAAATGAAGAAACATCTTACCAAAATCTCTGGGATGCCCTGAAAGCTGTAGTAAGAGGGGAATTTATATCCCTACAAACACACATGAAGAAAATGGAAGGAGCAGAAATTCACAACCTAACAAGCCACCTAAAGAAGCTGGAAAAGCAAGACCACAAAAACCCTAATTTCAGCAGAAGAATCCAGATCACCAAATAAAGCCC
>NW_007240561.1:0-1410 GCF_000164805.1 Carlito syrichta
GTGACTAGCCCTTTTTGATGTGTGATCAAGTAATTGGGTGTATCTCATAAGTGGTATTTCAGAACAAGTCTTCCTCTGTGATAGGTTCTCCAATGATGGCTCTGCTCTATGAAGCATGTCCCAATTACTGGCCCTCCTCTATACTGACCTTCATCTGTGATGGGTGTGATGCCCCAGTTACTGGTCCTCTTCTGTGATGACCCTGTTCTGTAATGGCTCCTATGACAGGTGCATCCTCCTTGATGGGGGAAACTGAAACTGGCCTTCATATGTGATGCAAACAATTATCAAGGGACAGATTCTTATATATGGGTATTAGACTTAATTTTCCTCCCTGTGATGACTACCCTAGTTACTGACCCTATTGTGTGTTCAGTGTTCTTTTTCTGAGCCACTCCTAATGTGTGCCTCAGTTACCTGTGCTACTCTGTAATCTGTGCTTAAGTCACATGCCCCCTTCTGTGATATATGCCCCAGTGCTCTGGTCATCTTTGTGATGGGTGTTCTAGTTATTGACTATTCTCTGTGATGGATGCCCCGTGACAGACTGTCCTCTGTGGTAGATGTTCCAGTGACTGACGCTCCTCTGTGATAAATGCAAAAAATGACTGGGCCTTCTCTATAGAGGATACTCCAGTGATTGACCTACCTATAAGATAGTGTCCTGATTGAGACGGGGCAAGATGGCGACGGCATAGGTGAGCTGGTGTGATTCTCTGAACGTGAGTTCCCAAAAAGGCTATTATTTCGCTACCCCCATCCCCCAGCCCACCACCAACCGTGCTGGGGTCAGGCCCGGGAACTTCAGTCCCACACAAGGCCAGATATTGCGCCCCCCCACTGCTGCCGTTCGACTCGTGTGTGGAAGTCTCCAGTCCCAGCCCCCTCCAGATCCCTCCCCAGCTGCATTGTCTCCAGCCTGGGCACCCGGCACCAAGCCGCCAGTCACACAGGGAGGCTCTGGGCACCCGCCCCTCAGAGACGCCGGTTCCATTTCTGGTTGAAGTACTCTGTAGGGTCCCAGTGCCACTCTCGCCATTACAGCCCGCCCTTTGGAACTTTGGAGCTCTGGAACTCCGGGTCCACCCTGGCTGAGGCACTCAGCATGAGACCCCAAGCCAGAGGACCCAGACAAGCAGAGAAAAACAGATCTGCTTAAACTGCCTCGCCATTCTCCAGGCAGAGACTTCCATTGCCCGCCCACCTAGCAGCAAACTTTACCTCATTTCCTAAGGCCAGATATTGCAGCACTGGGAAGCTTTGGGTTCCTGCTCCCTCCGGCTCTCTCCCCAGCTGCATTGTCTACAGCCCGGCACCCGACACCGCCGGTCACACAGGGAGGCTCTGGGTGCCCGCCCCTCAGAGACACTGGTCCCATTCTTGGCTGAAGGACCCTGTGGGGGGCCCAGA
>NW_007240562.1:0-623 GCF_000164805.1 Carlito syrichta
CAGTGACTGGGCATATTCCAAATTGTGTGCCCCTGTGACTGAGCCTCCTCTTTCATTTCACAGTGACTGGTCTCCATAAATGATGAATGTCTCAATGACTAGCCATCCTCTCTGATGTATATCACAGTGACTGGCCTCCTTCACAATGGATAATCCAGTTATTGGGTCTCCTCTGTAACTGGTAATTTTAATTGCTAATTTCCTGGCCTCCTCCATAATGAATGTTTCAGTGACTCAGTCTTCTCCATAATTGGTGCTCCATTGACTAGGCCTCTTTTGTGACTGGTGTCCCAGGATTGGCACTCCTCCATATTGGGTGACCAAGTGACTAGCCCTTTTTGATGTGTGATCAAGTAATTGGGTGTATCTCATAAGTGGTATTTCAGAACAAGTCTTCCTCTGTGATAGGTTCTCCAATGATGGCTCTGCTCTATGAAGCATGTCCCAATTACTGGCCCTCCTCTATACTGACCTTCATCTGTGATGGGTGTGATGCCCCAGTTACTGGTCCTCTTCTGTGATGACCCTGTTCTGTAATGGCTCCTATGACAGGTGCATCCTCCTTGATGGGGGAAACTGAAACTGGCCTTCATATGTGATGCAAACAATTATCAAGGGACAGA
>NW_007240563.1:0-817 GCF_000164805.1 Carlito syrichta
ACCGTCAGTCATTTTCTTATAGTATCACATAGGATGATCAAGGTCCATTATATGAGTGAGAACATGTGATACTCAGATCTTTGTTTATGTGAGAGGTCACTCAGTATTATAGACTCTAGTTCCATCCAGGTTGCTACGAAATTCATGATTTTGTTCTTTTTTTATGGCTGCATAGTATTCCATCGTGTATATGTACCACATTTTTTAATCCAGTCCTCTTTTCATGGGCAGCATGGCTGTTTCCAGGTTCTTGCTATTGTGAACAACGCTGCAATAAACATACGTGTTCAGGTATCATTTTTATAGAGTGATTTGAGTTCTTCAGGGTATATTCCCAGTAGAGGGATTGCAGGGTCATATGGAAGGTCGATTTTTAGAGCTTTTAGGAATCACCACACTGCTTTCCACAGAGGTTGCACTAGTTTACACTCCCACCAACAGTGTAGAAGTGTTCCCTTTTCACCACACCCTCTCGAGCAGCTGTTATTTTTTGAGTTGTTGATAATTGTCATTCTGACTGGAGTTAGGTGGTATCTCAGTGTGGTTTTGATTTGCATCTCCCTGATGATTAGTGAGGTTGAGCATTTCTTCATGTGTTTGTTGGCTGCTCAGATGTCTTCTTTTGTGAAGTGTCTGTTCATATCTTTTGCCCATTTTATAATGGGGTTGTTTGTTTTTTTCTTTTCAGCACGTTTGAGTTACTTGTAGATCCAGGATTTTAAGCCTTTGTCAGACCTGGAGTTAGCAATTTACTTTTTTCCCAGACTGTAGGCTGTCTCCCTTGCTCTCTTGATGGGTTTCTTTGGCTTTGCAAAAA
>NW_007240564.1:0-812 GCF_000164805.1 Carlito syrichta
ATAATAAAAGTAAAAATAAAAAAGGTATTTAAAAATAAATAAAAATAAAACACTGATACTACAGATTAATGTACCAGTTCATTTGATTTCATTAATATATTGATATTAGGATGACTGATTTAGATAACTAAAACCATGAAAAGACATTTTGTTAGCTTAATCTATAAATAGCCCTTTTTCTACCACTTTTCTTATTAAACTAAAAAGTATAAACTGACAGAGTATTAACTGAATAAGTAGAATTATACTGGGATGAATAAAATGTATGGTGTTTGGCAGAAAACAAAATACAATTTAACACAGAATAAACCCAAATGAGCCTTGCATTCTATATATTTTTTTTTTAATAATTAATCAGTATTTTTATTATAGTTTTGTGGGGTACAGTTAAGGGTTAGGTGTACAATTACGTTTCATTCAGACACCCTGTTGATAAGAGGTGTTTTCCCAGCCCCAGACAGATATTTGCTACTGTTAATCCCCTCCCCCTCCCCCCCATAGTTTCCCAGTACCGTCAGTCATTTTGTTATAGTATTACATTGGATGTTCAAGGTCCATTATATGAGTGAGAACATGTGATATTCTGATCTTTGTTTCTGTGTGAGGTCACTCAGTATTATAGACTCTAGTTCCATCCAGGTTGCTGCAAAATTCATGATTTTGTTCTTTTTTATGGCTGCGTAGTATTCCATCGTGTATATGTACCACATTTTTTTAATCCAGTCCTCTTTTGATGGGCAGCATGGTTGTTTCCAGGTTCTTGCTATTGTGACATGCTGCGATAAACATACGTGTGCAGTATCTTTTTTATA
>NW_007240565.1:0-610 GCF_000164805.1 Carlito syrichta
CATGAGGGTATGTCCTTCATTTTCTACGGTTCTTAGGGTTTGAGGTTTACATTTAGGTCTCTGATCCATTTAGAGTTAATATTTGTGTATGGAGATAGGTAGGGGTGCTGTTTCAATCTTCTGCATGTGGTCAGCCAGTTTTCCCAGCACCATTTACTAAATAGGTTCTCCTCTCCCAGTGGTAGGTGGTGGAGGCTTTGTCGAAGATGAGTTGGTTGAGAAATTGAGGTTTTGCTTCTGGAATCTCAATTCTATTCCATTGATCTATATGCCTGTTCCTATACCAATACCAAGCTGGTTTGATTATTGTAGCTAGTATCAGCATTTTAAAGACACAACTCTACTTGGTTTTGAATCAGTCCTATATTTAGTTCAAATATTCCTACACTTAGTCTTTCTGTCACTTAAGCATTTATAGTTCATAAGTGTCTGGAAGGTATTGGCTTTCATTAGTGCTGTAGAGATTTTTATTTATATTTTGTGGCATTTTCTTGATAGAGGCCTTCCATCATACCAAGGCAGTAGAATGTGACATTTAAATGATACCTGATCATATGTTTTTAAGATTCCTTCCCTTTGAAGTGAGGCTCATCACTAATCCATTGTTTCA
>NW_007240566.1:0-1210 GCF_000164805.1 Carlito syrichta
AGTAAAGGTTAGTTAAATTGGTTTAGATTTAAAGCTTATTTTAAGAAGTTTTGATCAGAGAAAATGACGTGGATGATTTATTAAACTGTTTTGAACATTTTGTATTAAAACTGTACACTTGTGATCTTAATGGAAGTTTTACATCATGGAATTGTAATAGTTTGCTTGGAACTTGTTGGTCTTGTGATGGTCTCGTGATGCATGATTCGTAAAGCATGGAATTTGTACGCCCCCAGCAAATGATTGTCACACTGCTGGAGGGTCTAAAAAATGGTATATAAGTTGGAAAAGGTTTCAATAAAGTCGGCTTCGGTCTTGGCCAGACTGAACCCAGAAGAGCTGCCTCCGAGTAGTTTTCTTCTCTCCGTTCTGATTCACCGGTGCGGTCCTAACCCTCCCTCTGGTCAGTGCAGGTCACCGACATAGTATTATATATTTAATACATTTTATTCTTTTTAATAGTATTGTATTAAAACACTGTTAATTAACAACTGTCTCATTCATTTTTATTATATACATTAAACAGTATTTTCTTTGTGGCTGATAGGTAATTACATAGTGGCTAAGTGCAGTTTGTTTCTGTATTACATCTTTAGTATTTCTGCATAAACAGACTGTAAAAGTAATCTGGAAATTTAGGTTCTCAGAATTTAGAAGAGAAAAACAAAAACAATAGATTGAAACTAAGATGCATATGTGCTATCTCTAAGTATACAGATATATATGTTTTTCCTGTTAGGTATCTGCTCTTTTAAATATGTGCTAATGTCATTTTGACTTGCATATGTAAAACTTAACTATAATCATCCTTTATGTCAAAAATGACAATTACTGTATTCTGTGTATGTTCTGCTATAAACTCACACATATTTGACCACTTGCCTTTTGATCTTATGTCTGTGTTTTAAAAACAAGTCAGTATCATCTACACAATTTATACTGTGGCTACCCATATGTACTTAATAATTTATTGTCACTGATTTCCACTATGTTTTAGCAACAAATTGTTTTTTAAAAATAAGTTTTTTGCCTGCAGGTTCGAGACCCACCCGGACAACTTGGTGAGACCTCATCTCTACAATAAATCAAAAAATTAGCTGGGCATGGTAGTGCACACCTGTAGTTCCAGCAACTTGGAAGCCTGAGGCAGAAGATCACCGGAGCCCAGCAGGTCAAGGCTGCGGTGGCCATGAGTGTGCCACTGCCCTCC
>NW_007240567.1:0-774 GCF_000164805.1 Carlito syrichta
GAGACTGAAGATTTTAAGAAATTTGAACCAGGCTTCCTTCCACTGCCTAGACTATAAAAGATTTTTTAATGAGTTGAAATTAAGGAAGGACTACACCTACTAGAAAAGAAGAGAAGAAAGTTCTATTACTTTGAGGTTTCAGATTTGATTTTAAAAAAGATGACAGTGTAAAGCCCAGTTGTGGCAGGTCGCTTTCTGAAAGTAACTTTTAAAGCATTTTTCATATCCTAAATTTGCACTCTTTGCAGACATGTGCACATATATTCTGCTTTCAGAATAATTTTGCAAATTGTACACAACAAACATAAAAGGTGGAAGCTTTTTAATAAAGAAATTGCATTTATAAATGATCTGTACTAGAATATAATAAATCTCCAGTTATAGTCAATGACTACCTGTGTTGTACAACAGATACCTTCTATTTTAGTTGCTAACAAAGGTTACACAACTCAAAAAAAAAAGAAATTTGAAGTGCAACAAGGTCAAATTTCAAAGATAAAAACTCAGCTTTCAGTAGAAGTTTTATTTTTCAGTTCTACAATTATTTATTCCAAGTCCAATATTTTTAGTAAAATATTATTGTATTTTATTGTAATTTACCTAGAAAAGCTTGCATTATAATTTTGCATGAGATTATAATTTTTTTTTTATTTGAGTTGGAGTCTCACTCTGTCGCCCAGACTGGAGTGCAGTGGCCGCTCCCGGCCACCGTAGCCTCCACCTGCTGGGCTCCGGCGATCCTTCCGCCTCAGCCTTCCAAGTAGCTGGAATTAC
>NW_007240568.1:0-1176 GCF_000164805.1 Carlito syrichta
GTTAGTTAACTAACTAGCTGGCTGACTAATCCAGCTGAGTTAACCTGATAGCTAACTAGCTAGCTAGCCTTACTCAAACAGCTGACTCAACTCGTTTGCTAACAAGCTAGGATGCTGACTCAACTAGCTGACTTAACCCAATAGTTAACTAGCTAACTACCTGAATCAATCTGCTGACTTAACTCGTTAGCTAACTGCCTAGCTAGCTGTCTTAACCAGCTGACTAAATTAGGAAGCTTATCTAACTAGCTGACTTAACTAACTGACTTAACTACTTAGCTAGCTGACTTACCTGGATGACTTAACTAGTTAGCTAGCTGACTTAACTACCTGAATTAAATAGCTAACTAAGTATTTAGCTAGCTGAATAAGTATCTGTCTTAAATAGTTAGCAAACATTTTGGTAGCAGACTTAAGTAGTTAGCTAACAAGTGAGCTAGCTGTCTTAGCTAGGTGACTTAGCTAGCTAGCTAATTAGCTATCTGACTTAGCTAGCTAACTTTACTAGTTGGCTAATGAGATAACTAGCTGACTTAATGAGTTGGTTAATGAGTTAGCTAACTTTTTAACTATTTGATAAATGAGTTAACTAGATGTCTTAATTAGGTGGGTAACGAGTTAGCTAGGTGATGTAACTTGTTGGCGGATGATGTGGATAACTACTTATCTGGTTTAACACATTGGATGACTACTCGGTTGACTTGTTAGCTGGCTTAACAAAGTCGGCCGTCTAGTTGGCTGACTATTTAGCTGGGTTAATTAGTTGACTGACAAGTTGTCCAACAAGTTAACTCAGTTAAATAGTTGGCTAACTAGTTCGCTCACGTAACTGGTCAGCTGACTAGTTGGCCGTCAATTTAGCTGATCTTACTAGTGGGCCCAAAAGTTAGCTGACCTAACTTGTCAGCTGACCAGTTGGTCGACTAGTCGGCCGATTGATTAGCTGACTTAAATAGTTGGCCGGCTAGTCGGCTGACCTGTTAGCTTACTTAACTTGTCAACCAGGGAGTGAGCCCACAGGTGAGCTGACTTAACTAGTTGGCTGGCGAGTGAGCCGACTGGTCAGCTGACTTAACTATTCAGTATACGAGTGAGCCGAATGGTCAACTGATTTAACTATTCAGCCCGGCAAGTGAGCTGACTGGTCAGCTGAATTTAGTCGGCTAGTGAGTGAGT